>NC_134406.1:79523563-79831063 GCF_038048845.1 Mixophyes fleayi | reverse complement strand
AAAATAGCAGAATATACAGCATTGGGTTATATAAAAAAAAAAAAAAAAAAAAAAAAAAAATCCTCAGTTTTTACACTAAATTACTTCCACAATTTGTATTGTACTTCAAGTATGAAGAAAGATGAGGTAATAAGAAATAAAACTTGGATTTTTGGAAATCTCAAAGGCTAAAGGGGGACACAAATGGTTGGTCATATTCTACTTTATAGGAGGCATGGCAGCGTAAGGCTGGGTGAGGCGAGTGCTGGGTGAGCACTACTGTGCTTTCAGCCGATTATCAGGCCAATCAGATGATAAGCGACTGATTGACTCAATATCACAGTCCTGTGTACCCTGGAACGATGAACGATTATGGTAAAAAAGCACATAAAATAGTTCATCAAGATTTGCAAACTGAACTGAAAATCTCGTTCAACGATGGAACAATGTCATTCTAATTCTGCAGGGTGTATGCACTCTGCAGAAGTGGAGCGACAATTTAGGATGTACCTGCTCCTTCCACTCCCCACCTACTGCCTCTTATTAATTGTTCTGCAAAAGTATATGATCATTGAGGAAAAGTCGAGTTTGGTGAGTTTTAGTTAATTTTCTGCCTTTATACTTTAAACTTTTAAAACACCGATCTTGTGGATGTTTAAATTGCAGAAAAGTCCACCTTGTACTAACCACCTCTGTAGATTTTGCAAGTGTGATAAAACACTGTGGCGATGCCTTGTAACATGTTGCTGTCTGAATCCTACTACTTTTAAAATGATCACATAATTTCATCCTATCAAACCATGCCTGTAATGACCTGAAATTTTTGCTCTTTCATTATTCCTCTACCTTTTGCGATAATTTTTCCAGATCTGTTCATATATTCTAAATCTATGCACATGATTTACAATTAATGATCGATAGGGAAAAACCACATAAGAAAAATAACGGGCCAATAATTCTGCAGTGGGGAAAATGACAAGTGCTGAGACAAGAGATCCCTTTTTTTCAGATGCTAAAGTAGAATTTTTATACTTACGATGAATCCTTTTCTCTGAGTCCATCTGGGGACACTACTACCATGGGGTTGTATGAGGTGACCTAGAAGTTGGCAAACAGTTAACTATTTGTTTAAATTACAGACAGACTCCTCCCCTCTGCCACCCCTTGCATCCTCAGTGTATTTATAAAGCCCCAAGGAAGGGTAAGACAACCGAGAGAAGAGTAAAAGGCAGAAGAGTAAAAGGCAGAAGAGTAAAAGGCAGAAGAGTAAAAGGCAGAAGAGTAAAAGGCAGAAGAGTAAAAGGCAGAAGAGTAAAAGGCAGAAGAGCAAAGGGCAGAAGGTAGGGAACCCTGATGTACTCAGAAAAAAGAATTTACTGCAAGTATAAAAATCCTGCTCTCTCTTTCATTCTATCTGGGGTATTTTGCTACCATGGGGACGTTCTAAAGCAGCCCCCTAAGAGCAAAAACTGGCATCTAGGGACTCAAAAACGCTAAACTTAGTAAAAGTTTGGATAGAGGATCAGGTGGCCGCTCCGCAAAGCTGATCAGCTAAAACTCCATTTCGTGCAACCCAATAAGCATCTGCTGTGTGGGGGGAATGGGCAGCTATATGGCTAGGCACAGGCCTGCCTAATGGTGGACGTGATCCACCTGGTGACGGTCTGCTTAGTAGCAGTCTGTTCCCTCTTATAAGCCTGCAACAGCACAAAAAGGGAATCGGTCTTGCGAATATCCGAAGTTAATTTGACATCTATGCAAAGAGCACAATCATCATCCAAGAATTCCTCAGATTGTAAGCCCAAAGATCCATCTCGCACCCGGAAAGCCTGGACTACTATCTCCTGATTCAGGTGAAACCTGAAACCACTTAGGTTGAAAAGAAGGAACCATCTGCAGAACAGCCACATAATGGGTGAGCGTCAAGAAAGGGCTCTAAGTTCTGGCGTGCAGATGCTATGGCCAAGAGAAAAACCACCTTCCATGTAAGGAACCTGAGCTCTAACGTGCTCAAAGGGTACACTCTGAAGCACAGTTAGAACCAAGCTCAGATCCCAGGGAGTTGGAACGTAAGGAGGCTGGATACGCAAGACCCCCTGAAGAAAGGTCTTCACTTTAGGCAACACTGCAATTTTCAGAGACCTGAATCTAAAACCAGTGGACAAACCGTCTTGGAGAAAGGCCAAAAGACTAGAAAGTCGAAAAGCGCCCGTGTGGCAAGAGCAAGAAATGAAAATAAAACAAATATCTCTAAGTCTGTAAGAAAAAGCTGCAAAGCAGCACAGAGGCAGCCCAACTCCTTTGGCACTCAAATTACACTGAGGATGCAGGGGATTGCAGAGGGGAGGAGTCTGTTTATAGGTTAAACAAATAGTTAACTGTTTGAGTGCCAACTTCTAACTCCTCTCATAAAACCCCATGTTAGCAGTGTCCCCCATATAGGGTGAAAGAGAAATATATTTTACTAGAGATTCGATTTATAAGAAACTGTAAGGCCTTATTGTACAGGGCAGATCAAAGGGCAAATATGTAAATTAGTACGCCAACACATACAGGCAAATATATAGATTTAATAAGATGAAAGACAACATACTCTGTACCTACTCAGGAATAATCATCTTGTCTGCAACAGATACGTATTAATATTTGTATCCACACTATATAGGACATTCATGGTAGCAATCCCAAGAAGTTTCCACTCTTGGTAAACTTTCCTGTAGTTTGTTATAATGTTATTATAACGTTAATTATAATTCTACCTTATTTCTGCTATAATTTCATATATAGATCCTTAAAACTTGTAATTTTTTTGTTCAAATAAAAGTGATTCAGATGAAATGCCTAACATAATAAACTATATTTATAAAGCCACAAACACACAAGCCCACTGATTTATATATTCATTATTATATATTAATAAATTACACTACAAGTTTTTGTGTGTGTATTTTATTTCTTAACACTCTGGAAATAAACATGACCATTAACATAACACACCCCATGAAAAGACAGTGGTTGGTCTATTTTTAATGCATTACTTGCTAGGAAACCTCCCTACAATGTTTGAAAACTGCTAAAGAAATCAGTGAATATTAGAAAACAATGAGTAACCCAAATTAAGGTGAAGAATGAGGGTTCACGTGTCAAAATATTCGGGGAAAATAACATTTTGCGTGATGGAAACATTCTGTTTTGAGGGAAGAGAATCCCCAGAGTCTATGCATCGCCTGCAAGTGCGTTCATTTTCATATATCCAATACCCGATCGGATTAATATAGTCTGCATTTATCACAGGGTATATGACAAAATATCCGAATTTGTTTCCTGCTGATGACCCATTTATTAGGTAACTATTTATTAGGTAACTAGGTGCAAAAGAGTTAATGCAGCTTCAGACTTCTCCTGAATGGCAGATATGACAGTGCTTCAGCTGCACCCACACACTTTGCAGCTAAAAGAGCCATACTGGCACTTAAGAGCCACGCTAGCCAAAACATTTCTAGGAAAATAAACAATTTCTCTTACTTATAGTACAGAGACTGCAAGGCAGGGCCTTACCGTATAACTTTTAAAAAATACGAATACATCATTACTGTTTGAGTGTAATATCTGTATAGAGGCAAAACTATCGTCTAAAACAGTATCCTTGTACAATACACACATTAAATGTGTCAAATAACTACTGTAGCAATAGAACACACTATTAGATAACGCAAAAATATAACTTCCAATAAACATCATGAATATATTATATACAGAGCAAAATACACACAGAACTCCAAATAAGTTTAATATGCCATTATAGGAATTCACCTAAAAATAAAATGTATTTACAGCTGCTTCCGTTTTTAAAGCCTATACATTTTTCCAAAGATCCAATTCACCTCTGCATAATGTGCGATTACCTGGTGCCCTTCTCTTCCGACATTCTTGGCCCAAAACGGCAGTTACTGTATATTGCCTAGAAATTCCATGTCACGACTTTAGTGACTTATTTCTTCCATGATATTTGTATGGCACTTTTTGCTCACTATGACCATTCTGTTATACTTAATGACGGGTTCTTAAATTATTAGAAGGAATCTCTTAACATACCATAACCTATTCATGGATCGAGAGGAAGGAAAGCTAATGTTTTGTATTTGTTGTGGTATTATATATCTACATCATCATTGGACCTGCTTTACCCCACTGACAGTTTAAAACCATGGTATTTTTATGAATTGTAATTTGTAGCTTGACTATACTTTATAAAGAATATCAAATTGGAACTTGTGATCATCAATATTTACTTTCCTACAGTAAACTATGCATATGTATTAAGCAATAAAATAATTACACATCACTTCTGCTGTGTGCTAAAGGTTGTTGAAGCAGTTTCCGCCCCGCCCCCCTTCTCTTTTTTTTCCCTCTCTCTGTTTTAGTTATATAGTATATTTTATTAGTCTAAAACCCCAGACATGAGGAGAAAGAGCTCTTCTCCTTGCTTTACAGTTCAGAATACTCTCAGCATTGTTGCATTAGAGGGGGTCCACATGCATTCTGGTGACTAAAAGAGAATGGTGACTGAAGAGAATGAGGAAAGTGTGAAGAATTACACTTCTCAAGCTCTGACAGGTGGATCCTGAGAGTGCACAACATCCAGACCGAAGCATTATTATCTTGGGACAATGGGGATGAGGGAGAAGGGATGACAGCAACAAATTCTGGTTGAAATTAGAACCAGAAACTACCTTAGAATGAAAGGATTAGGCTTTGTAAAAGACTGCCTTATTCATGTGAAACCCGATTATGTGCCTAGCCAAGGCCAGGAGAAAAGAAGATTTATGCATTCACTGTAAAATCAAATTTTCTCAATTCATTTTGGGGACGCTGCTCAATCAAGGGGTACAGATGTCACTGTGCTGGGAACAAATTCCACACTACACTATGAATTCTACTCCTCCCAGTCTATGACCCACCACTGAAAAACTTCAGTTTTTAGCTAACAAAGCCCATAGGACAGAATTAATCAAACATGACTACTCAACTGTAAAACAGAGCGAAGAATAAAAAGGGTTGGGAAACCATTGTCCCCCAAATGTATTTTAAGCCAACACAAAAATAGGAATTTTATACTTATGTAAAACCTGTTTCTCCTAGTCCATTAGGGGGACACCAGGGACATTTGGGTATAGAGTAGGCGAGATAGGCGTGTGGCACTTTAAGAAAGTTGTTAGCTAGCCCTAGGTCCTCCCTCCTCTATACTCCCACTTCCTGATAAAGCCTTAGTTTATGTTTAACTAAGCCTCAAAATAATGAAGACGAGAGAAATAGAGGAATCAGAGTGTCAAAGGTGGGCGCCTGGTGTCCCCCAAGGGACTGGGAGAAACGGATTTTACATAAGTATAAAAATCCTATTTTCTACCACATCGAATTGGGGGACACCGGGGACGTCCCAAAGCCGCAGTTACAGGTGGGGACGCTCAGAAAAACAGTACCAAGCACCACTCTGCCAATACTGGCATCTGCAGACGAAAATCCAAGTAAACATATGAAAAGGAACACCTGTGACCGCCCGACACAGTTGCTGAATCAAAGCACCTTGCCATGGTGCTTAGAAAACCAACCCAGACTTCTTGGAATGAGCCCAAAGACTGTGAGGACCGGACTTTTTCCACAACCTTAAGGAGGAAGGAAGGCTTAAGTCAAAGCACTGCCTTAACTTTATGAACAAGGAAAAGAGAGCCTTCTAAAATATTGTCACAAGCTTGGAAACCAATTAGATGACTAAGAGGAAAACCTGTTTGCCAAGTCAGAAACTTCAAATCCACCCTGGCTAAAAAGTCAAATAGGGAATGCTGTAAGCAGCCAACAATAATTTAAAAACTAAAGATGCTCAGACTCCTGACCAGAAGGTGACCTAAGATGCAAACCAGTAGGCAATCTGTCCTGCATGAACCTAAGCAACCTGTACCTGAAAGAAGAGATAAGATAACCCTGTTATCCACATCCAAACTTAAATGTTCCTTCAACAGAAGGAACATTTAAGCTGAACCTGATTAGTAAACTCGAAACATGGTTTGTACCACGTGCTGAGACAACCCATAAATCAACGATCATGACTGACTGCCACGTCATAAAGAGCAGATGTTAGAAATCAAGTAGATAACAGACTCTTACTTAACAGGTCTAGTCGTAACGGAACCTGTCCACGACGCACCCTCCTTGGCCATGGGAAGAGTGTTGGTGCACCAAGCTGTCTGAGCCCAACCAAAAGTCATGCTTATGTTAATCAAGACCCTCAGATGCAAAGGTACCAATGGGAATAGATAGACTAAGCGGGACTGCCAAAGAACGGACACAGCACCTACTGAGACAGCCAGAGGAACTCGTCCTGAAATAGGCGAGCTGAACTATGTGATTCAACTAAGTGTGTCTGCAGAGAAATCCGGTTTGAAATGATTTCCCCTCTATGAACAAATTTCCAATGACCACTGTGAAACCTGTGCATCCTTCTCACGGCAAATAAACACTTGGCTGCACCCAGGTGTATCTAGATATGGCACCGAAACAAGCAGCACACAATTAAACACAGAAAGTGAACCTGCTATACAGCCCAAGAGTGAAAGGATAACAATATACCCCCTAGCTAGATACCTTACCAGATACAAGATAAATAGGGGAGAAACTGGAGGTGTAAACTGGCTATCTATTCTGGTGTCTGCACACACAATGAGTGAGAGACCACCAAGGAGGAAGTGCAGGGAGAGGGAAGAAGCATTATCCCCCCCAACGGCCTAGCACTGAATTGGCAGCTGTCCTGCAGAACAGCCCCCTTCAACCAATCCTGTGTCTAGCAGGGGCTTACACCATGGTGTAACCCGTTACCTGGCCCAGCCCTCTAAGTATGCTTACAGCTGCCTCTAGAAAGAGAAAGCCACCCAGAGGGCACCTCTGATCCAAGCAGTGCACATTAAGTACTATGCACTGCATGATAAATGCTGACTCAACAGCAGGTTTCCTTTCTTTTTTTTTTCTATATATATATATATATATATATATATATATATATATATATATATATATATATATATATATATATATATATTTCTGGTATTTAAAGTAAGCGACCTGGGAATATGTATGCCACTAGTACATAAAACTAACACTTTGTAGTATCTTGGAACTATTCCAAATCCTACACAAGGGTTAACTGAGTTAACGCAGATAATATCAGACTTTAAATGTTGCAATCTATGCTGGTATGAGACATGACATGCATGAGTACCACAGAGGAGTACTTCACTCTTTCCCCCCGATGCCTGTAACCTACTATGAAATAATTATGAAAGGCCATGCAGTAATTGCACTGGTGTGCAATAGTGCGCATGTAACCTGGTGATACTGTACATAAAATAAAACAAATAGGGTCTCGCAGGACGTGCCCTTACCCATCTACGGGTGTAAGTAGGAAACACCTTAGTGGACAACAAGTACATGCATACTAATATGCGCTGAATGCAGAGGAACATGTGACCCTGTACTATTATCCCAGCTGCCCCACTGACTCTGGAAATATTGCAGAGTAACTTCCGGTGTAAGTTCTGTATAATAATTTCTTTTATCTCTTTTTTAATTATTCTATTAAAAATAGCGTGGGTCAGGGGAGCCATTTCAGCAGACACAGGGCACTGGCCGTATTCCAGAACAGACGATGCAGCATCGCCACCAATCATCCACACATAGACACACAGAGTGTGAGAGACAGTGCCTCGGCAATGGATGCCAGCAAAACTCCCTTTAAACGAAGACACCGCCTCCAGCCACAGCCCCATAGGACCAAGCTTTGGGGACAGTGAAACAGCCGCAGACCACCTTGACTGTATTAGTGCCGCTGTAGTAGCGCTATAGTAAAGGGGGAAGGGCTGGGGAGGAAAGGAATAGGGTGGAACGGGCAGCAGAGACAGCCACAATGAACCCCTGATGCTGTCCCCCATATGTGCACCAGCCGGCAGTCAAGAATACAGATATTAATATATAAAAATCAACAACAGGAACTGCTTAGCAGCCCCATATGTCCTACACGACTAGGCACTTAAACTAAACGGAGGCTTAAGCAGGAAGTGGGTGTTTAGAGGGGAGGACCTAGGGCTAGCTAGCAACTTTCTTAAAGTGCCACACGTCTATCTCACCTACTCTATAGCAGTGTGAAGTATTGCAGATATAGAGTTACCACAGGTCAAAATAATCTATTATTTCTCTATGTACTGCATCAAGATAGCCGACCCAATTTACACATGTATTAATGCATGTCTACTGTATTTAACAAGCAGGTAGATCAAGGATGCTGAAGACTACTTGCAAGTCCTGCTGGGAGCCAAGATATCATTATAAAGACAAAGTTGTTTATAGAATCAGATTGCAGTCTTTAGACGGGCAGTCATTATTAAATGAGCACCTCTGCACCATTCATGGAGGAGTATCGAAGAAATAACTCCTGGATACTCGCAATCTACTGAGCCCTCCTATCTACTACAGCTGCCATCTTGGGGTCACCCATAAAGCGTTTTTCCCCACTCGCATGAAGTGAATACACTGCAGCACAAGACCAAAACATGCATGAATAGTTTGCATATAGTTTGTTTTTATATGATGTGAATAAAAAAAAAATGTACTTTATTTGCACACTATACCTGTATTCTGCTCCAAGTGAGGCTGCTATACCATTCAGATCCCCTTGTCTCTTACTGAGCTTCTTGCTCACACAAATAACTACATCACTGAGTACTTTGGGCTCTTCGTCAATCTGTAATGAAAAAGATAAACAAGGTAATCTATGACAATCTACTATTTCTGTGCCGAAATTACTTAAAAACTTGTTCTACATTACTAAACATATGTAAAACAAGCAGGTCGGCCAGTTTCAATGGTCTGCAGAAACGCTTAAATAATATTTCTCTAATAGAAATATAGAACTTGATGGCAGATAAGAACCACCTGGCCCATCTAATCTGCCTATTTTTTAACATATGGTAAACGAAAACCTCATTTGATCCTTAGTTCTTTGTAAGGATATCCGTACGTCCCAAGCATGTTCTCTTCAACTTGTGCCTTTGCACATCGGATTATCTCCTTAGTCTCCATCTGTCTAACAAGAAATACCTGTCTTCATTATTCTGAATCCACATATATTTCATAAAGGCCATCTTTTTTGCTTTCACAATACTTGCTACTTCTTTTGAAAACCACACTGGCTTCCTTTTCTTTGTGCTTTTCCTAAACCTTTTGATACAAAGGTCTGTCGTTCTTAGTATTGCACTTTAAGTTTCCCCACCTCTCCTGCACTCTGTCAAAGAATCACTTAGACATTTTCCCATCTCTACAAAGAGTCAGCCTTCCTTACATCTAACCTTTGTTTTTGTGTGGCATGAGTCCGGACTCTGTATCTATACTAAACTATACTGCTTGATGGTCACTGGATCCTAGGTTCTCGCCCACATTTACGTCAGAAATTCTGTCACCATTTGTAAGAACTAAGTCTAATATTGCGTCTTTGCGAGTGGGCTCCCTCACCAATTGCTTGAGGGATGCTCCCTGCAAGGAATTTAGAATGTCCCTACTTGTAGTGGAATTTGCAAATAACCCCTTTCAGTTTACATTAGGTAGATTAAAGCCTCCCATGATCATTGCCTCTCCTTTTAATGCTATTTTAGGGATGTCCTACAATAAGTTCCTGTCCAGTTCTTCTTCCTGACCTGGTGGTCTATAGATCTCCCCAGTACGAAGAACAGCCTTCTATGGTCAAACAAATGGCCTGTTTTATCTTCAATAATTGGCATTAAAGTAGTATTTGTGCTTTTTTCCACATATACATTGCATTTCCACTTGCGATTCTTCACACTCCGCCACTCCTAAATAAAGTATATCCCAGCATATCTATGACCCAGTCGTGATTTTCATTGCAACATGACTCCATACTAGCCACAATTTCCAGATCATCCCTTGTCATCGCAATTAGTTATGGTATTTTATTTTCTATGCTCCTAGCATTTGAATACACACAGCTCTACCCCACTGATCCCACTGTATGATAAGATTTGTCAATATCCATTGTTCACTGTTTCAGTGGACAATGGATATAGAGATATATATATATATATATATATGTTCTGTATAGTTTAAAATATATTTTAAACTCTACAGAACAAAACCATTTTAAAACATAGGATTAAACTTTATCATTCATTTCAAGTGCTCAAAAGATGTAATGCACATTAAATTTCCATGTAAAATGACAAATTTCCACTTTAGTGTCTTGAACAGCTGTAACAATGCATCATTGCCTAGCTCCAGGCATGTTACACTGCTCTCTAAATTAATATTTCATTCAGAATATGATAGTTTACCTGCTTTTGCTCAGTTGCTTTTAGGTGAGGACTAGCTGTGACAGCAGCAGTTTGACGTTTACTATTTGCAAGAGCTAACTTCAAATTTCTGCCAATAACCTCTGACAAGGGGGTGCTTTGAGTCCAGTTTTTCTGGTTGGGACCACCAGGAGTGTCCAAGGCATCAAGAGCATCCTGTATTGATAAAAAAAATCATGGTTTCAACTTAACATTCAATTAAATGACATTGTAAAACTTCTAATCAGTAGAACCCCAATATAAACTCTTTAGTAATCATGAGTTTTGACCCTCAGTCAAATCTGTTTCACAGGTAGATTACTGCACCTACAGTACATCCGGAAAGTAATCAAAGTGCTTCACTTTTTCCACATTTTGTTATGTTACAGCCTCATTCCAAAATGGAATAAATTCATTTTTCCCCTCAAAATTCTACACAAAATACCCCATAATGACAACGTGAAAAAAGTTTTTGGGAGATTTTTGCAAATTTATTAAAAATAAAAAACTAAGCAATCACATGTACATAAGTATTCACAGCCTTTGCCCAATATTTGTTGATGCACCTTTGGCAGCAATTACAGCCTCAAGTCTTTATGAATATGATGCCACAAACTTGGCACACCTATCTTTGGGCAGTTTCGCCCATTCCTCTTTGCAGCACCTCAAGCTCCATCAGGTTGGATGGGAAGCGTCGGTGCACAGCCATTTTCAGATCTCTCTAGAGATGTTCAATCGGATTCAAGTCTGGGCTCTAGCTGAGCCACTCAAGCACATTCACAGAGTTGTCCTGAAGCCACTCCTTTGATATTTTGGCTGTGTGTTTAGGGTCGTTGTCCTGCTGAAAGATGAACCATCGCCCCAGTCTGAGGTCAAGAGCGCTCTGGAGCAGGTTTTCATCCAGGATGTCTCTGCACATTGCTGCATTCATCTTTCTCTCTATCCTGACTACTCTCCCAGTTCCTGCCACTGAAACACATCCCCACAGCATGATGCTGTCACCACCATGCTTCACTGTAGGGATGGTATTGGCCTGGTGATGAGCAGTGCCTGATTTCCTCCAAACATGCCGCTTGGCATTCACGCCAAAGAGTTCAATCTTTGTCTCATCAGACCAGAGAATTTTGTTTCTCATGGTCTGAGAGTCCTTCAGGTGCATTTTGGCAAACTTCAGGCGGCCTGCCATGTGCTTTTCACCAAGGAGTGGATTCCATCTGGCCACTCTACCATACAGGCCTGATTGGTGGATTGCTGCAGAGATGGTTGTCCTACTGGAACGTTCTCATCTCTCCACAGAGGAATGCTGTGGCTCTGACAGTGTGACCATCAGGTTCTTGGTCACCTTCCTGAACAGGGCCCTTCCCCCCCACGATCGCTCAGTTTAGACAGCCGGCCAGCTATAAGAAGAGTACTGGTGGTTCTGAACTTCTTCCATTTACGGATGATTGAGGCCACTGTGCTCATTGGGACCTTCAAAGAAGCAGACATTTTTCTGTACCCTTCCCCAGATTTGTGCCTCGAGACAATCCTGTTTCGGAGGTCTACCGACAATTCCTTTGACTTCATGCTTGTTTTGTGCTCTGACATGCACTGTCAAGTGTGGGACCTTATATAGACATGTGTGTGCCTTTGCAAATCATGTCCAATCAACTGAAATTACCACAGGTGGACTCCAATTAAGCTGTAGGAACATCTCAAGGCTGATCAGTGGAAACAGGATGCACCTGAGCTCAATTTTGAGCTTCATGGCAAAGGCTGTGAATACTTATGTACATGTGATTTCTTAGTTTTTTATTTTTAATAAATTTGCAAAAATCTCAAAAAAACCTTTTTCACGTTGTCATTATGGGGTATTGTGTGTAGAATTTTGAGGGGAAAAAAGGAATTTATTCCATTTTGGAATAAGGCTGTAACATAACAAAATGTGGAAAAAGTGAAGCGCTGTCAAAACTTTCCGGATGCACTATATAAAAATTATATTTTCCCTTTCATCCTCTTGGGAGACACTGGTACCTTTGGGACTTACCAAAGCTGCACATTCGAGAGGTGACACTTAAAAGCTGCAGTGCGCAGCATAATCCGTCCTAAAACTTGCATTTCTGGATGCAAAAAAGAGGATTTATACTTACGATAAATCGGTTTCTCCGATTCCATCTGGGAGGCATTGCTAACCATGGGGGTTGAGTAGGGTAGGGAGGAGTCTGGCACCTGACCAGTTAATCTTTTGCTGCTGACAGACTATCCACCTGCCAACTCCCAACAGAACTCAGTTTGATTAACAAAGCCCCAAGAAGATAGGCCAATCAACCAAGATACACAAAAGAAAGCAAGGGGGAGGAAACGCAGTGTCCCCCAGAGGGAATCAGAGAAACCGATTTATCGCAAGTATAAATCCTCTTTTCTCTTTCATCCATCTGGGGGACACTGCTAACCATAGGGACTTACTAAAGCAGCCCCTCTGATGGGTGGGACCGCTCTGATAGCCCAGCACGTAGAGCACTACGGCCAAATGAGGCGTCCTCAGACGCAAAAACATTAAATCGGTAGAATTTTGTGACAGTGTGGACCAAGGACCAGGTGGCTGCATTGCATAGCTGGTCCGCTGAGGCCCCATTTCGCGCTGCCGAAGACGCCCCAACCGAACGGGTAGAATGGGCAATGATACGCTTCGGCACAGGACGGCTAGTACGGACATAGGCCTCCCTAATTGTTAGGGTAAGCCATCTAGCAATTGATTGCTTAGACGCTGGCCATCCTCGTCTAGAAAAATCGAACACAAATAGAGAATATGTCTTACGCATCTTTGCAGTTCTCTTAACATATATCCGTAGCGCCCTAAACACATCCAAGCCTTTACTCCCCCCTGTTCCAGAAGCCTGAGGCTCCTCTCTGAACACCGGAACTACTATTTCCTGATTTATATGGAAACTCGACACTACCTTAGGGAGAAAGGATGGAGTAGTCCTTAAAACTGCTCTATCCTCATGAAAGACCACAGACCGGATTCAAAAGCCATGCCATTAAATTCAGCCGGTCTAGACTCTGATGCAAGAACGGTCCCTGGGTCAGCAGATCTCTTCGAAGCGGCAACTGAACCCCTTGACCTACTGCCACAAGAAGAATCTCTGGGAACCATACTCTTTGCGGCCATGCTGGAGCCACCAGAATGACTGGTCAATCTCCCTGTCTGACCCTCGATGGACCCTGGGAATCATTGATATGAGGGGGGGGAACAGGTAACCTAACCTGAAGTCCCAAGGCATTGTCAGGATGTCCACTGCCACTGCAAGTGGATCTCTTGATCTTGCGCAGAACTCTGGAACTTTCCTGTTGACTCTTGACGCCATCAGGTCTCAATCCGGAAGTCCCCACCTGTCTTCCAGCAACTGGAACACTTCCGGATGCAGAGCCCACTGCCCTGATAGAACTTCATGCCTACTTAGATAGTCTGCCTGCAAGTTCTGTATTCCTGGGATGAAAACAGCTGACAGCGCGGGCACGTTTCTTTCGGCCCAGGCAAAAATCTGAAACGTGACCTTCATCGCTCTTGCACTCCTGGTGCCCCCTTGTCTGTTTATATATGACACTGCCGTGGCATTGTCGGATTGGATGCGGACCGGCCTTCCTTGTAAAACACTATGAGCCCTCTGCAGTGCTTTCAAGATGGCCATGAGTTCCAGCACATTTATGGGAAGAACCGACTGTTTCTCTGACCACAGCCCCTGCATCCTAAGGTGAAGGACCACTGCCCCCCAACCACTCAGACTGGCGTCCGTGGATACCAAGATCCAGGACCACGGGGCAAAGGACCTGCCTTCTGCTAGGTTGTCTCTCACCAACCACCAACTGAGGGATTCTCTTGCCTCTAAAGACATCTCATCCACTGACGATCCAGCCAGAGGACGGACCCTGACCACTTCCTCAGTATGTCCCATTGAAGACATCTGGAGTGAATCATTCCATACGGAAGCATCTCGAAAGATGCCACCATCTTTCCTAACAGCTTCATACACATGAGTACTGACAGCCTCCTGTGCGACAGGACCCTGTCTGTCCACTCCTGTAAGGACCTTACCTTGTCCTCCGGAAGAAAAACCCTGCTGTCTGCAGTGTCCATTATCAATCCCAAAAATGTCATCCTTTGACATGGTACCATTTGAGATTTTACTCCATTCAGGAGCCACCCGTGTCGTTCCAGCACCTTCACCGTAAGGCAAAGATGTTGTTCCAACAACTGAGCTGTTGACGCCTTGATTAGTAAATCGTCCAAATAAGGTACAATCTGCACCCCCTTGGAGTGAAGGAGTGCCGCCATTATAGCCATAATCTTTGTAAACACCCTTGGGGCTGTGGCCAGCCCGAACGGAAGAGCCCTGAACCGATAGTGAGCTGAGCCCACTGTAAATCTGAGAAGCGGCTGATGCCCCTCCCAGAATGTGGAGATAGGCATCCTTGATGTCTATTGATGCCATGTACTGGCCTGCCTCCAGGCCGTTTATGACAGATCTCAGGGATTCCATCCGAAAGGAGACTACCTTCAGATGAAGATTTAGCAGCTTGAGGTTCAGCACTGGTCTGAACGAACCATCCGGTTTCCGTACCAAGAAGAGGTTTGAGTAAAACCCTTTCCTTCTCTGGTACTCCGGAACCTCAATAACGTTCTGAGAAAGAAGCAAATCGACAGAAGAGAGCATTGCCTGTCTTTTTTTGAGGACAGCGGGGTAAACTGGTTACAAAAAACCTGTGCGGAGCTGGCCCTACCAGATCTATCATGTAACCCCTTCTCATGATTCCCTGAATCCACCTGTCCGCCGAGGACTGTGTCCACTGCTGGACGAACCCAAGTAACAGTCCTACCACCCCACCCTCCGCTACCAGAGGAAGATGGTAGTCATGCTGCCGGTCTACCCGGAAGCTTGGCGGAAGAGGACCTATCAGTTGTGGAAGAAAAGGATGACCTTCCTCTAAGCTATTGTCTCCTTCCTGCAGGAGCTCTTGACCAGACTGTCTGGCCTCTGCCAGACATGCCCCCACGAAAAGGCTGTCTAAAAGAACTAAACCTTGGAGCCCTAGGTCTAGGATTATTCACAGGTAAGGACATACTCTTACCCCCCCCCCGAGGCATGGGAGATCCAGGAGTCCAACTCTGGACCAAATAGCACCCCACTAGTATACAGAATGGATTCTAATGATCTCTTAGACTCCAAATCCGCATCCCAAGCTCTCAACCATAATGTTCTTCTTGCTGCTACTGCTGTAGCAGAAATAGAAGATGATATGGAGGCTGAATTCTGGGCCGCCTCATACACATAACCTGCCGCCTCTTTAAGGTGCATGGCCAAAGGGAGCAATTCCGAATCCTGTAATGCGGATGCTAACTGTCCAGCCCAGGCTTCCATAGCCCTTGCCACCCAGGCCGACGACAACGCCGGTCTGAAGTTTGTACCAGCGGCTGTAAAGACCGATTTCAGAAAAGATTTCAATTTAAGATCGGTCGAATCTTGTAGGGCAGCCGTTCCTGGTACCGGTAGCGTGGTCTGGCGAACCAACCTCGCCACAGGCGTATCTACTCTCGCCACCTGTTCCCATCGGGTCATATCCTCCTCCTGTAGTGGATATAATGACCCAAACTTCTTTGGCACAGAGAACCTCCTATCCGGGTGCTTCCAAGAGGCCTCTGCAATCTCTCTCAGCTCTGCTGAGGGAGGGAACCTGACCCCATGTTTAGAAGCCTTCTTAAAAAGAGACCGGTCCAAGGACCTCGTCTCTTCGACTTCAATAAATCCCAAGGTCTGACGTACTGCTTTTACCAGATCGTCCATACCTTGGTACCTAAAGCCTTCTTCTAACTCTATTAATGAAAGTTCAGAATCTTCCAACAATTCACCTTCCTCCGCAGAGGATCCCTCTAAATCATACAGGGACAACAGCATATTAGCTGACCTCTGTCTCTTATTTCTATGTATATGCCTGGGATTTTCTAGCAAATGGTTTAGTCGGTCTAAACCCCTGGCCACCGCCGACCATCCAGCCTCCCCCATCTGGGGTGACTCCTGTTGTGTCCGGGAAGGAGATTGTCCGACCCCTGGTGGCAATGAACTGAGCATTCCCCCTCCTGAACTCACTGAGGGTAGCGTCCCAGAGGTAGACGGGAGACTCATAGCCACCACTGGGATCCCTGTTGGTTTAGATAAAAGGTTCACTAGGGTATTAACCCCCTATGACAAAGCTATCACCCATTCGGGAGGCTCTGTCCTCTGAATAGAGCTGTCTTTGGGCTGCAACCTCACAGGTGCCACAGCGCAACCAGCACAAAGCCCCCCCCTGATCCAGATGTTCACCAGTCAATTTAACATTACACTTTGAACAGACAATATGTTTGGCACGTGTTGCTTTACTTTTATCAGCCATCATAAGATATGAAAAAAATAAAGTCACGTATAACAGAAAAAAGCACTAACACTCAAGACATTTATCAGAAATACTGACTAATTATGCTTAAAAACACATTATAGCATTTTTGACTCAAAAAGGAGAGCTATAGTTTCTTTTAACACAAAGCTCTACTTAGTATAAGTGCCCATAATAACTATACTTCCCCCCACCCCTCTGAGGAGGGGACTTGGTACGCTCCATCATGGCCCCGGGGAATGGCAGGAATACTGGCGCTCTCTGCCTGTGGCAGCGCCTGACCCTGCTATCAGTGTGAGAGCGGTCTGTTACAGACCGCATAACACACTGTGAGAAGCCTCACTGCTCCTGTGAAAAGCTGTCAGCGGGGACTGCGGCCCCCCGGCTGACAACCGCTTCCCTCTCCACTAGTCTGCTCTGTGTAACAGAGCCCCTCGCGCTAGTCAACAGAAAAAAAAACTTCCAAAGAAATGAAAAAAGCCTAATTACAGTGAACTCCGTTCACTGTGCAGCTCTTCAACTTCGGCCCATACTCCTTGGGCACCTACTTCAAACTGAGATCTGTTGGGAGTTGGCGGGGGGATGGTCTGTCAGCAGCAAAAGATTAACTGGTTAGGTGCCAAACTCCTCCCTACCCTACTCAACCCCCATGGTTAGCAGTGTCCCCCAGATGGATGAAAGAGAAATATTGAATCTGTAAAACTTTTTAAATTGTGAACCAAAAACCAGGTGGTTGCACAGCACAGCTGCGCAGCCTGATGTCACACCCAGGAAGCAATCAACGATTTGGTAGAATATAACCTCACATTTTTGGTAACAGATTTAGCTGCTCCAATGTAAGTATGACAAATAACTAAAGTTATCCACCCAGCAACAGTCAGCTTGACGCAGGCCAACCTCTTTCGTAAGCTTCATAGAGGACCAAAAGATAACCCATTTTAGGAACATCCTCAGTCCTCTGACAACATCCAAAGACTGATATCTCTTCTTCTAAGACCTACCATGGTCTAACAATGGAATCACAATATACTGTAGAACTTGGAGACCACTGGGCTGCAAGAGGGTTTTAGTCTGAAAAACAGCTCTATCTTAATGAAAGCTAAGCTATGGAGACCTAACAAAACAGACACCAGCTTCGAAACTCTCTGAGCTAAAGAGATGGCCAAAAGACAGGTCGTCTTCCAAGCAAAGGAACTTCAACTCCACTGAATCAAAGTGTTCTAAAGGAGGATACTGTAGAACTGTTAAAACTAGGTTCAGATCCCAAGGGACTATTGAGGAGTGGGGGGCGGTATGGAGGTCACACCACGGGGTGTAATGCTTTAACTCCTCCGGAGTTAAAAAATAAAAATAAAAATCCTGAAAGTAGAACTGAAAAGTGCCAACAAAGGTTGAGTCCATGGTTATAATTATCCAATCCCAAATCGTGAAGGGGCTGTTGAGGATGCTGACATTCAGTTGCCAGAAGTGACGACAACACAACTTTGGGGACAGTCTGATGAACTGTCTGGTCAAATGATGGTGGAAAGACCTCAACAATTCTATCTTAAACCTATCCACAAGTAGCTGGGTGTTTAGGGTCTTCACGTTCAAAATGGGCTGAAAACATCAGTCTAGTTTTCGGACCAAGAAGAGATTTGACTAGAATCCCATACCCTTCCTGCTGTTCTGGGATTGGAATCACTACTACTGAGAAGATAAATAGCGAAAAGGCTTCCCACATTGCAAAAGGCCCTGTTTTATTTCTTTGGGAAGACCAAGGTGAAAAAAACATCTAGGTGGGGACTTCACGAGATCTATGATGTATGGTGAGAGGAATCCAAGATTCCTCTCACTCACTCAACGGAGGATGAATTGATCCACTGGTCCCAGAAAAGAAGCAGGCTGGCGTCCATCACAGGAGTTCCCATGTGGGCCAGACATGCTGATTGTTTAAGGGCTTGGGAGCTGGGCCTCTTAGCTGACCAAGCCTGTTTCCCTCTATCAATCCTCTGACATCCACGAGTGGCTGAGGATTGTTCTTTCAAATTTTGAGACTTTGCATTCCCCGTGGAACGAAAGAAGCAAATCCTGGCACCACCAACTGGTAGAAAATAACTCTTTTCCCCCCTTGGCCACGTTAATAATTGTACCCAGTTCTGGACCGAATAAGAGAATTAAGAAAAAGGCAGGGACTGGATTATCCAGTCAAGACTCCACGCCCGCTTCTAAATGCCTTAAGCCAAAGAATAAGAAGTACCTAGAATACCGCTAGTGAAATCCTAGCCCTAATAAGCACAGCATCTGCTATAGGCTGGCCAAGCTGAAAGGCTCCCCCATTTTGTGCAACCGTGATGCAAACACAAACTTGAGTAACAAAACAATGGATTATTAGCTGGATAACAAAAATAAACCTTTGAAACAAGACAGAGGGCAGACGGCATTTAAAAGAAACCCAATTCATGTACTTCTAGTTTAAAATTATCATTTGGATAAGCAACTAAAAAAAAAACAGGTTCATAGAAGAGACTTCAGTTGCCATGCAGTAAAACAAGATCAAGGCCTTAGTTCTGTGGAGTTTGTATGTTCTCCCTGTGTTTGCGTGGGTTTCCTCCAGGTGCACCGGTTTCCTCCCACAATTCAAAAACATACTAGAATCAAATTGACCCTAGTCTGTCTGTGTGTTAGAGAATTTAGTAATCTCTATTGGGACAGGGAATGATGCGAGTTTGTTCTCTGTACAGCGCTGCGGAATTAGGGCGCTATAGAAATAAAGGATGATGATGATGTAACCCATGGCATTAGGATAAATGACACGTGATCTACTACCTGGATAACAATGTGGGAATATCAGAATGTAATAGGTCGATCTGGAGTGAGACTGTGGCTTGCTCAAATTTATGTGTTTGGGGTTTTAAATGGGAACATGAAAAAATCCACAAAAAAAAAAAAAAAAAAAAAAGAGAAGAGAAGATCTCTGGACATAACAAGATAGCTTAAAGGTAAATAATCACAACACCACAACAAAACAGTCAGAGAAAGTGGAAGGAGAGCAGTGTCTCCTAATGGAGTTAGAGAAATGAATTTTACGGTATTCCAGGATGCAAAGCCCTACAACTTGTAGGATTTGTAAAATGTGTGGACAGATGACCACATAGCAGCCTGGCACAATTGTTTGGCAGAAGCATCAAGAGGCACTGCCCACGAAGCACAAACAGCGCCTGGTCCAGCCACCTAAAGACAAATGAATATTGAATGCAAGTCAATGAGCAATAGATTGCTTAGATGCCGGCCAACTACACTAGTGGGCATCATACAAGATAAAACTAGTTTTACGAACATAAAATGTATGGTCCACATAGCACTTAGGGCCTAGGGCACATCCAGAAGTTGCAAGAACGCATCAGAAGGCTGTGACCAAGTAAAAAATGCCAAAATTACAATTTTCCTGGTTCAAGTGAAAACGGGAGACCACCGTCTGCACAAGAGGGGGTCTAGTGCGAAGCACTGCCCTATCAGAATGAAACACCAGAAAGGGGGGGTTCCAGCACAGTGCCCCCAACTTCTACAACCGATGAGCATGAGATAGCGAGTAAAAACAGCACCTTTGTGGAAGTCAAATAATTGGATGACGTAAACTAAAATGATTAATATTGTTTTACTGTGCAATTGCGATTAGTACGCCACGTGTAATGAGCAATCACACGAATTAACAACACACATTTATATTTGCACATACACTTGTAAAAAGTACACATTTATTAAGGTTCCAATCCACATTTATTTAGTAGTAAAACATATTAAAAAGGTTATTTATACATAGATAATATTATAGTAAAAGGTATTTATGGTTCAGGTCCTCTAATAGATAGAGTGTGGTCTCATATTAAAGCTTATTTGACCAGCATTAACCCGGTTTCGACAGAGTAGCGATCGCAACTAGCGGTCGCAAGTTATGAGCAATATGAGATTAATACTCAAAAGTACTTTGTTTATGGGTCAATTTAAACTGGTTATTCGGCAGGAAGACATTTAGGCAACAGTTGACGTGAGTTGCCCCCGCCTTTGTGAAAGGATCAAATGAACTGACCTATGACCAGCAGTCTACATCGTTAATCCTGTACCAATGAAGACCTCTCTTAATGTTATCTGTGTATATTCGTGACATCATCACTGTTTATGCTAATTCAAGCTGCATATAAGCTCCCTGGGCCAGTGTTTTCTCTCTCTTCCTGCCAAAAGACAACATGACCGTATCTGAACCTGAGTCCACGACGCGCTTGCAAAATTGTAATGTATTTGTTTTCATACTTGTTATATAATTTATGCTTCAGCATGGCTTACTGTAAATCCTGCAATCTTTTGCGATTAAATCTCTTTGTGCTTTTGACACCAAAATAATCGCATTGGACAATGTTTATTGGTAGCAATAAAACGAACTTTACACCTTCCAAATAACGTAACCGAGATCAACAGAATCCAAAGTCTGAAAGAGCTCCCTAGTATGAACCCTGAGCACCAAATTAAGATCCCATGGCTCAACTGGATGCACAAAGGGAGACTGATCATGGAGAATCCCTTGTAGAAACATCTGCAAATCCTTCATGACCGTCAACTTGCGCTAAAAGAAACTAGAGAGCTCCGAAACATGCAGTTTCAGACAAGAGAGAAGGAGATCTTTGTCAAAACCGTCCTGCAAAAAAGATAGCAAGCGGGAAAGACTGAAGTGGGATGTGTGAAAACAGTGTCCTTTACAAAAATGAATATAGGCTTTCCTCAAATGATAGTAATTAACCGTAGTATGCACAACTTCTGGCGAAAGACTCCTGGCCCGAAGAAAAAGGTTTGCAGTAGCCATACCATCAAAATCAGATAACTTGAAGAGGGCCTTGTACCAGAAGATCTAGACAAAGAGGCATCTGGTAAGGAGGGCCCACCACCATCCCTAGAATGTGGGAGTAGCACATCCTGTGCAGCCAATCTGGAGGTGCCTGTTCTCTTTTTAATTTTTTGAGCACCTGCGAGAGCATGGAGTTTGGAAGAAACAGATAAACCAGATGAAACCACCAATGGATCATAAAGGCAGCCCTGTACCACGCCCTGAAATTCGCACAAAAGAGAGGGGCATTAAAGTTCAGGTGGGACACCATTAAATCGATCTCTGGCAGACCCAAAAATTGACTTGAAGGGACCATTCTCCCAGATGGATCCTGTTACGGCTGAGATAATCAGTCTTCCAGTTCTCCACCCCCGGGATGCTTATGACATATAACCTTAAAACAGTGTTCCACCCAGGACGTGATGAGCTGTCTCCTGCTTTGCCATGACACTGCGTGTTTCCCCAATGGTTCAGGAAGGCATGGCTGTGATGACAACAGAATACCAGAAAAGTAAACAAACAACCAAACAGTAACAGCAAGGGGAGGGAGAACAGGTTCCCCCAATAGACTCAGAGGATTGAATTTTGACTGAGTAAAAAATCCTATTTTCCCTTTTCTGCCACTGCGACAATTGGGATATTCCAAACCTGTCCCCTAAGGGTTGGATTGCTCTGAAGCAGCTGTGCAAAAGACCTTTCATCCAAAGCTTGCAACTTGTAAAATTTGAAAAAGTTGTGACAGACAACTACGTAGCAGCTTGGCACAGTTGTTTGGTCAAAGCACCATAATGAACCACCAACTACCCAGCACAGGTCTAACCGCCTCAATGTAAGCCTAATGAATAGTGGATGTCATAAAACGAGCAAACAATTGCTTAACAGTCAGCCAAATACGCTTGTGCATATCATACAGAAAGAAAAGATTATAGGCCTTACAAACCGAAGCCGTACGGACCACACAGCATCCGAGAGCCTGGACCACATACAGAAGTTGCAAAAAAACATCAGAATTTGTAGATGTAGGAATGTCAGTACAACAATCTCCTGGTTCACGTGAAACTGAGAGATGCCCTTCGGTGCACAAGAGGGTTTTGCGTGAAGCACTACTCATAAGACAAAAACAGAGAAGGGGGGTTATAGCACAGTGCCCATAACTCCGATACATGACAAGCCGAAGAAACATACCCTGCTGCCAAGGCACTAAATTAAAACTGAAGATGGCTCCAGATGCATAGCAGGGGAGGAGAAATCTTACAACAGGTTAACATTTAAAATGCCATAGGTTCAAATCCTCCTACTAGAAACCATTGTCTGAATGTCCCTCAATGGCACAAAAGAAAAAAATGGATTTCTGTACTTAAGAAAAATTATTTTCTCTGACTGCGTTGGGGAATTCCGATGATGGGGTAGAGGGTTCAAGCAGGCGTTTGGCACATGTATTTTCTTCACTAGGTCTGAAACATCACCCCCTTCTATATTCCCTCCCAGCAAGGATCTCAGTATTTTTTCTAACCAAGGCCCACAGGAGAGAACAGAGAAAATTAACTAAGAGAGAGAGAAATAATATTCCCCAAAAATAATATTTTTACAGAGAGAAAAGGGTGTGCGCACAACAGGTTCAGAGAGAGGGTGTTTGTAATCAGGGTAAAGTTGATTTTAGAGTCGTAGCCAGGGAGGCGGAAAGTAGAATCCTCTCTAAAGAGGAGGAAACCTTAATGGGATCCTTAACGGACATCACTAGACTTCGGGTCCAAACCAGCTCATTAGCTCTTAAACTACCCCACAGGAACCTGTGGCAAGCTGTTTGAGTTCCCCAATAAACTAGACCAAATATTTAGCCCAGATTGGTTATGCCATATCCGTGGGACTTGGCTCTCAGCCTTGCATGCGGCGCATAAGGTACCTCTACTATAGATTAAACTCTGGAATTGCTCCCTTTTTTCAGACATAACATATAAAAATGAGACTAAAATGACATGCAGTTTACAAACAGAAAGGAAAGGGATCACTGCAAATGGCAGACAACTCCAGCAAGTGATTTGACGCAGGATACAACCAAATCAACCTTCCTCACTCTAATTCTTCCCTCTGGAGAGAGAGATGGTGAACTGCAGTGACAAGTGTGTCAGTTTTGGATGGCTTTCGTTTGTAAGAAAGTATGTGGTAGGATTGCACATCACCTAGGGGCCAGCACTAACCACGACCACTATCTAGAGAACAGACCCCTATTGGCCAAACCGTGCCAAGTGAGGGGTTGTTAAATACAGTATAGCACCAACTACGGAAGCACTGCACTTCCACGCAAGCGCTTGTTGTTGGGAATGGACCACTACTGTGGTTTTCCCTCTACCAGAAAGGTGAGGGGAGTTCACTTGCCTGAAGAATCTCCTCTGGGGCAGTAGCACAGGGATTACAAGATGTAAATAAAACCGTTCACTACCAGAGGTAGCCCTGCTGAAAAACATCCTAGTCCTGTGGGCACTCAGCAAACATGGAGTTCCTTGCAGGGAGGGGATATAGAAGGGGGGTGAGTTTCAGACTATCAGAAAATTAAAAATGCCAAACTCCTGTAAACCCCACCATAAGTGTCACCTATAGGATGTAAGAGAAAAATGGTAAATTGTTACTGAAAGACATCCTATCAGGAGCAGCAAACTAGTAAAAGCTCATAACTGCGTACTGAGAGAATGCACACTTATGAAAAATTTGGTCTTAACGATCAAAGAAAAAACACAAAAATGTGAAAAATAATTAAGTCAGTCAAATAGATTTTTTTCAAATATTTTTTATATATATATTTATTTATTTTTAATTGAAAGCTCGGATGGTTTTTTAATGGCAAGTGCAAAAAAAGTTGCAAAATGGTGCATCAAACTTCCCCTAAATAGAAAGCGTCTCTTTATCCGCAAACTTCAGAGCCAAAAGGACCCTTAAGAGGCAAGGATCTTGAGACCCCCTTCCCCCATTTTCGCAACGCTACAGGGGGTTTCTTTACCCTGGGATCTGCCGAGGCGTCACTCAGGTTCTGGAAACCAGTCCACCCCAGGAAGGGAGGGCATTGAAGGTTTGGGGGTTAGGTACATCAAGGCCACATCACCACCCGTAGATCATTGGGGAAACACAGAGCTCTTAATGCCTACTGCAACCTCTAGATCCATGGGAAAAAAAGAAATAAGTGAAGGTGACAAGGCATGAAATAAGAGGATTTATATACTCACGTTAAATCCATTTCTCTGATTCCGTCTGGAGGACACTGCTTACCTATGGGTTGTGGAGGGGAGCACGGGAGTTGGCACCTAGCTAGTTAATCTTTAGCACTGCTGACAGACCCCTCCACTCTACAATCCCCCCGCCTCTTCCTCTTCAGTTTATTTAAAAAGCCCTAAGGAGATAGGTCAATCAATCAAGAGCATACAGAGGAAAGGCAGAAGGGAGGGATCGCAGTGTCCCCCAGATGGAATCAGAGAAACGGATTTAACGTGAGTATATAAATCCTCTTTTCTCTTTTATCCAGTCTGGGGGACACTGCTTACCTATGGGGACGTTCTAAAGCAGCCCCCTAAGGGTGGGACCACTCCAAAAGCCCCTCTCGCAGAGCACTACGAGCGAAATTTGCATCCGTGGATGCAAATACATTAAATTGATAGAATTTGGTAAATGTGTGGACAGAAGACCAGGTGGCTGCCCTGCAAAGCTGGTCAGCAGAAGCCCCATTTCTTGCTGCCCATGACGCCCCTACCGATCTGATGGAATGGGCCGTAAGTCTCTCTGGCACAAGACGGTTAGCCTTCATGTAAGCTTGCTTAATGGTTGCCGTAATCCACCTTGCAATGGACTGTTTTGAGGCTGGCCAGCCTCTTTTATTAGAAGCATAAAGAACAAACAGAGAGTCTGTTCGTCTAATCTGAGAAGTTCTTTTAACATAAATGTGGAGAGCCTTAACCACATCTAACTTTTGCATAGACTGTAGATCAGCCTGAGAAGTAGATGAAAAAACCGGAACTACAATTTCCTGGTTTAAATGGAAGGAAGACACCACCTTTGGAACAAAGGAGGGAATCGTTCTCAAAACCGCTCTGTCCTCGTGAAAAAACAGATATGGTTCCCGGCAAGACAGAGATCCCAATTCAGACACCCTGCGTGCCGATGCAATCGCCAAAAGAAAAACAACCTTCCAGGTCAAACACCTAAAATCTGCCTCAAGTAAAGACTCAAAAGGAGGCCTTTTAAGCAAATCCAGTACCAGATTAAGATCCCATGGTGCTGTAGGCGGAACATAGGGAGGCTGAATATGTAAGACCCCCTGAAGGAAAGTCTTGATATCTGGCAAATCAGCTAATTTCAGGTGAAAAAAGACAAAGTGCGATACCTGAACTTTTAGGGAACCTTAACGAAGCCCTGCTTCCAGCCCATCCTGAAGAAAGGCCAATAAGCGAGGGAGACAAAAGGAGGATGTGTGACATGTTCTATTTTCGCACCATCTGATATAAGCTTTCCAGATTCGATGATAGATGCGAGCCGAAACTGGCTTTCGAGCTCGCATCATAGTGTTCACTACACTGGAAGAAAAACCCCTAGCCCTCCAAAGGCTGGCTTCAACAGCCATGCCGTTAAACTGATCTGAGGTAAATTCTGGTGACGAAAAGGATCTTGGAGAAGAAGATCGTCTCGTGCCGGAAGACGATATTCTTGTTCCACCGCCATGGATATTATGTCTGCGTACCACACTCGACACGGCCATGAGGGAGCTATTAGAATCACCGGACGGCCGCCTTGCCTCACTCGTCTGAGTACTCTGGGAAGCATGGGAATCGGGGGGAAATAGATAACCCAACCTGAATTCCCATGACATGGACATCACGTCCACCGCTATTGCTAAGGGATCTCTAGCCCTTGCGCAAAACCTGTGAACTTTCCTGTTGTGTCTGGAGGCCATGAGAGCTACGTCCGGAAGACCCCACCTCTGAACTAGAGACTGAAATACTTCCGGGTGGAGGGACCAGTACCCTGGCATCATCGCATTGCGACTGAGGTATCTGTCTCCCAATTTTTTATTCCTTGAATGAACACCGCCGATATTGCTGAAACGTACTGTTCTGCCCAAAGGAATATCTGAGCTGCAACACGCATAGCAGCTGCACTCCTGGTTCCTCCCTGTCTTTTGACATATGCCACAGCCGTGGCATTGTCGGACTGGACTCTGACTGGGTGGCCCTGAAAGGAGAGACTGGGCCCCCTGAAGAGCTAAAAGTATTGCCTTCAACTCCAACGTGTTGATTGATAGGGCTGATTCCTGTACTGACCAGAGCCCCTGGAGCCTGAGGTGCAGGACTACCGCCACCCAACCTCTCAGGCTGGCGTCTGTTGTGGCTATGATCCATGACCATGGGGCAAAGAACTTGCCCACCTCCATGTGATCCTGAATCAGCCACCACTGGAGCAATTCTCTCGCCCTCGGAGACCGAGAGATCCTCTGGAGATCCAAGCAAAGGTGGGATCCTGACCATTTCGTCAGCAGATCCCACTGAAAACATTGAGAATGAGCTCGACCGAAGGGGATGGTCTCGAAGGAGGCCACCATCTTTCCCAGCAGCCGCATGCACAAATGGATTGAGGGGCTGGGAGAAGACAAGACCTGAGTTGTAATCCTCTGAATTGAACCGATCTTCTTGACAGGCAGGAACACTTTTTGCTGGCTGGTGTCCATGATGAGCCCTAGGAAAACCATGCGTTGACACGGAACCATCTGGGATTTCTTTAAATTTATCAGCCATCCATGGCCCTTGAGAACCGCCAAGGTGAGGGATAAGTGATGACGTAAGCAATTCTCTGAGGAAGATTTGATGAGCAGATCGTCCAAATAAGGCACGACCTGAACTCCTTGTAGGTGAAGACACGCTGCCATCACTGACATGATCTTCGTGAAAACCCTCGGCGCTGTGGAGAGGCCGAAGGGGAGGGCCCGAAACTGATAGTGGGAGGACCCCACTGTGAATCTTAGGAGAGACTTATGGTCGCTCCAAATGGGAACATGGAGGTATGTGTTTTTTATGTCTATGGACGCCATAAACTGATCCTTCTCTAAGCCGTTTATCACCGACCTCAGGGATTCCATCCGAAATCTGTCCACCCGTAAGTGCACATTGAGGCTCTTTAGGTTTAAGATGGGTAGAAAGGAGCCGTCCGGCTTCTTGACCAGAAACAGGTTTGAATAAAACCCCTGTCCCTTCTGGTAGTCTGGGACCCTGCAGATGACTCTTTGCAAGAGAAGAGAGGCGACACAATCCTGTATTGCCTGTCTTCTTGTTGGATCTCGGGGTAGCGGGGTTATGAAGTAACGATGTGGTACCGGGCCCAGCAGGTCTATCCTGTACCCCCCTTGATATAATGCCCCGAATCCAAGGATCTTGGGAGGACGTTGCCCATTGTTCCTGAAACAAAGACAGACGTCCCCCCACTGGCGCCCCCTCCTGAAGAATAGAGTGGTCGTCAGGACGCAGGCTTCTCCTGGGTCTTGGAGGCCTGGAGCCTAGCTGCAAACGAGGATCTTCCCGACAGAGGCGCCTCCAGCATTTGGTTGTCTACCTCTAAAGGACTGTCCTCTAGGCAAGGAGGTCCCCCGAAAGGGCTGACGAAAGGAGCTGACCTGAGGGTTCCGGCCCCTACTAGAGAATACCGGCAAGGAAGTGCTTTTGCCCCCCGTTGCCTGTGAGATCATAGTATCCAATTCCGGGCCGAACAAACCTGCTGCTGAAAAAGGAATGGTTTCAACGGAATTTTTTGATTCCGCATCTCCTTCCCAGGATTTCAGCCATAACGTCCTTCTTTCTGAAATAGATGCAGCTTGAATAGAGGAGGATACAGACGCTGTGTTCTGGGCAGCCTCATAAAAGGTACCCCGGTGCCTCGTTCAAATGCAAAGCCAGGGGAAGTAAATCAGAGTCCTGTAAGGCCTCTGCCAGTTGGTCTGCCCATGCTTCCATGGCTCTAGCAACCCAAGCTGAAGCAAATGTGGGTCTAAAGGAAGAACCCACAGCCACAAATATAGATTTCAGCTGGGATTCCACTCTGCGATCATTGGCATCCTGCAGAGTTGCTGAACCTGGGGCTGGTAGTAAAGTGTGTTTGGCCAAATGGGCTATTGGAATATCCACTTTGGGAATACTCTCACAGCGAGCCACATCTTCCTCCTGCAATGGATACAGGGAAGAGAACCTTCTGGGAACAGAGAACCTTCTATCAGGCTGTTTCCAGGCTCCCTCTGCAATATCTTTAGGTTCTACAGAAGGGGGAAAACGGATAGCCTTCCTTTTGGCCTTCTTAAAGAGACTTCTGTCTCTAGGAGTAGGATCCTCCGGTTCTGGGAGGTCCTACGCCTGTCTTACTGCTAAAACCAAATCATTAATAAATTGGCTTTAAGTGTTTTTTTCTTGTTCCAAAGGTTGAACCTGGTCAGGATCAGAATTTATTTCCCCTTCCTCCTCTGAAAACCCCTCAGAGTCTGAAAGGACCATAAGGGTATTAGTGGATCTAGGCCGCTTCCTTTTAGCAGGCGGCATGTTTGGGGATTCAAGTAACTGGTTTAGTTTATCCAAACCCTTAATAAATGCTGCGGACCATGCTGGTTCTGTGGTAACAGGGGTCTGGTCTGTAGTCAATGAGGAAGGTCCTGGTATAGACGTTCCAATAGAACCTGAGGTAGCCGGGAGGCCCACAGGAGTACTAGCATTATTAACCACGGAGGCTGCCACACTAGATAGCATCTGATTTGATTGTAAAACCATTTGTGCTAAAGAGGAAACCGACTGTCAGGGAGGCCACAAAGGCCGGTTCCTCCGTCAGTGGGGCTGAAATATGCTGGGTTTGCGCAGGGGGGGCCCCTGTTTTGCAGACAGAGCAGAGCGCCAACGGGTCTTTCTGCCCACAAGGTAGTTTAACATTACATCTTGAACATGTGAAATATTTTGCTACAGGGCCCTTTCCTTTATCTGTCATTTTTTATAAAGGAAGGCACACCAAACACACAGACTTAAATTTTAATATTTAGCTGTTATAGAGCGAGAGGGAGAGAGACACTGTAGAGAGAATAGTGTGAAAAACAAGTAATCAACTAATCTTGCATAAAAGTTGTACTTGTAATATGTTAAAACACAATATAATATCTTGGCAGGTAGAAGAAGTACAAAATAACCCCTACTAGCCCACTCTGTATTCAGCAAAAAAACAAACAGTAAAAATTGTGTTTAAGAGAGTCAGATACTTAGCCCATAGGCCAAACAGGGGATTAGTTCATCAGCAGTGTTCTGGTGCCTGCTCCCTCTGATCTGTGTCCTTTTACCGGGCTTCTGCTTGACGCCAGACCGGGCTAGTCCACTTCTCTCTGGAGAGCTCCCCCCCCCCCCTCTGATATGCTGTCTCTCTGTTTTACAGCTCATCTCCGATGTTCTTGTAGATAAAAGAAAATGGTATGCAGCAGAGTAGCTTGAAGTCTCCGCAGCGGTTTGCACCCCGATGCCCCCTCCTATAATGAGGGGGGATCTTGGTTTTGCCTCCTTCGTGTACTCGGTCCTCCGCGGATCCATGATGACCACCCGCTTATGTAATCTCCGATAACCTGTGCTCTATGCCTGCAGTGGCAGCGCCGGTTATCGGGGAGGCTCCAGGAGTGACAGCGGTCTGGAGAGACCACTTGTCACTCGCTATTCAGGCACCCTACTTTCTCTGTCAGTGAGAGCCTCTGGCTCTCATCTGACAGGGTAGTGCCTGCGCTGCTATGCTGGGAGTGTGTTCTCTATAATAGAACACACTCCCAGGTCTGCCACCAAAAAGAGGAAAAAGTAATAAAATAAAAGTAAAATAAAAGTAAAATAACAGCAGTTAAATAAAACTTGCACAACTCCATGGGCACCTAAAAAAAACTGAGGAGGAAGAGGCGGGGGGATTGTAGAGGGGAGGGGTCTGTCAGCAGTGCTAAAGATTAACTAGCTAGGTGCCAACTCCCATGCTCCCCTCCTCAACCCATAGGTAAGCAGTGTCCCCTAGACTGGATGAAGGAGAAAAATAAATAGTGCCATGTGGGTATGGCCCCAGACTAATGGCTGTGCAAATATAAAAATCCTCACACCCAGCCAAAAGGAGGCAGTTGCAGAAAAAGAAGTGTAAGATGTGCTGAGGTGCCAAATAAATCACTTTAACCATTATTCTGGATTTTTTCCATTTTCCCTGGGACTTCTGGACAGAAATCCAAGTGCAACACACTACTACAATTGATCTTAGCCAAAAGGCCAAGAAGTAACCACACAAACAGCCCATTTAAAAGTCAAAAGGCAGGTTGAACATTATGAGGACTACCATTCAGACACCTTTAAAATGATCTGGTGCTTGCCTGTCACTAAAAGCATTCTTGCTAACATGGCACAATTTAAAGATATAGGGCCTGATTCATCAAAGCAAGTATCAGACGGCCCATATGCTAGTAAACGCAGCCACGACCGATCAAGCTCTGGGCAACACAGTTACTTGTTTTTCAGCTCTTTCTTGCTCTAGCCACAGGGCTAGTCTACATCCTGAGTACTAGTGTTGACATCCCGTAAGCATGCTATAACACGTGTTTGCAACTGTAAATGTATTTTATGTTTAGTAGACATTATCATTCTAATAAATGTATTTCATGAGAAAAAAAAAATTGGGGAAAAAAACAAACCTTTAAACTTCTCATTAATGCCTATATTATTAACAGGTGACATTAATTCAAAATATATTTATTTTCCTGTACGTTCATTTGCGAATTTATAATCCACATAGATATTGGAGGTATACTACAGTGTCTTGTCTAGTAGAGCAGAGCAGACCTACACCCTTAATTCATCAGCACACGTATCTTCAGTTCTGCTCTATGTTAAATTTGGGAGTTTGGGAGTTCTCAGAGCCATTTTACATGTGTTTTTAAACAAATGCACGCTGTGCTCAGAATGCATGTCTTGATGAATCAGGCCTGTAATGGGTAAGATAGTTCAGTCTGTGGCCTAACCTAACTTTAGTCTGATAGCAGATTCATCAATCTTCAAGTAAAATGAAGTCTACAGAAAGAAAGAAAAGCACAGTACCTTAACATCAAAGGAGGGCTTAAAGAGCTTGTCTTTGGATAGAAATTTGGATGGTGTATCAAGATGTACTGATGGTTCCTTTTTAGGCAATTTACTTTCTCCACCAGGGGTTGGAACAATCCTGTTGTGCTGAGACAGCACAGACTGGAATGCTCTGCTCTGGAAACGATTCATATCTAAGGGAGTAACAGCTCCTTTTTTCAGGGCAGCAGGACGATTAAATGGGTGGTCTGGTGTATCCACTGATGGTCTTGCTATTTCTGGTCTATATGTCTGACTTACAAAACTTTCTTCTTTATCTGAAAGGTAATAAAACGTGTAGTCAGGCAGAAAGTGAATATATATTTTGTGTTGCCTTAAAAGAATAAACTTTCTTGATCTTTATTGTGCTAGTTTCCAATTTTCTAAAATATTCTATGGAGGTGTAAGGAAAGAAAAAAAAAAAAAAAAAAAAAAGGATCAACCAACCATCTACACAGGCGCTGTCAACAAGAAAAAGGTTCTCATCTGCTTTTTTGCCAGTTCGTGCACACTGCAGGAGCCACGTCATAGTCACGGCAGGCAAGTTCCACTTCTTAGCGGCATCATATTTAGAACCCTCAGGATCTCGAAGCACAAGGTGAGTACTGGCAAACATGCCTTTTTTTGGGTTTGCCTTCCTTACAAAAAATTCTTGTACTCTGCAACAATCAAAATGGAAAATATTACTTCACAGTGATATTCATTTCTTTATGTGTAAAATGTTAACTTAAAAGTCATCTCTACAGAATGTTCACATATAAATGCATATATGTCATATTTTTTGCTTGTGCCTAAAAAGCAGAATCCGCTATTTGCATAAAAATGTAAAATATCCTTGACAGAGTTGCAGATGTATACTATAGATTCACAACTAAACTTGTCTGGATGTGATACCGATTCACATTTTCCTGGAAAATAATGAACCAGTGAGTGACAATAAACAACATTAAATAGGTTCACCCACCAGCAAAGCTCTTCCACATACATAACCTTTAACTGTAGGTTTTTTTTCGCAGTTCATCAAAATGAATATGAACACCACATTGCAAAGGCCCTTTTATGCAATAAGAGGATATTTTACTCCTCCCAGAATCCGCTTCGCTGACTCCACTGGGGGACACTGCGAGACATTGGTGTATAGTAGGTGGACTAGGAGTAAAGGCCATTTAAACATAACTGTTTGAGAACACACTCCTCCCCTACTATTATTATTCATTTTTATTTATAGGGCGCTGCAAAGTGTACATAGTGCCGTACAAGGACAAACAATAGCACAGTACAATTAACAGTAAGCACTATAACTCTATGAGCTCAAAGCACAGCTAGAGAGAAAGGTTGAGGGATAATCACCACAAGCTGGTAACATGAGCCCAAAAGGGTTGGTGCGGATGACAGGTTAAGAACCACTGAGAGGAACAGAGAGAAGCGAGAGAAGTCTCAGTGCAGAAGGTCCAAGAGGAGGTGGGCTGAGTAGCTGGAGAGCAAAGTTAAAAGTGGAGGAAACAAGAGGAGATAAAGCCCTGCTCAAAGGAGAGTACAATCTAAAGGGAGGGGTAGACAGACATGCACAAGGGTGAAACGGAGAAAGAGTCGAGGAAGGGGGAAGGGAAGAGAGGGAGAGGTAGCCGACAGGTAGGTGGTTAAGCAGGTGACTGGAAGGCTTTTAAGAAAAGGTGGGTTTTTAATGTCCATTTGAAACTGGCCAGATTAGGGGATGTTCTGATGGAGCGAGAAAGCTTACTCTAATGAAGGGGGCAGAGCGGAAGAAGTCTTGGATACATGTGTGAGAAGAGGTAATCAGAGGGGAAGAGAGGTGACTATCATTGGTCGATTGCAGTGGGCAGGATGGAGTGTGAATAGAGATGAGGTTGGAGATGTAGGGAGCAGTGGAGTTGGCGAAGGCCTTGTAAGAGAGTGAGGAGCTTGAAAAGGATTCTGTAGGGGAAGGGGAGCCAGTAGAGGGCTTGGTAGAGGGGGGAGACAGAAGTGGAACGGCGAGAAAGGAAGATGAGCCTAGCAGCAGTGTTGAGTACAGATCGAAGAAGAGCGAGATGAGAGTGGGGGAGGCCAATAAGGAGAAGGTTGCAGTAGTCCAAGCGGGAGATAACCAGAACGTGGATAAGAGATTTGGTGGCATCCTGGGAGAAGAAGGGCCGAATGCATGCAATGTTGCGTAAGTGGAAGCGGCAGGATTTGGCAAGAGAGTGAATGTGAGGGGCAAAGGAGAGAGTAAAGTCGAGGATGATACCCAGGCAGCAAAGTTAGGGAACAGGAGAGATCGAGGAATTGTCGACAGTGAGAGAGGTCGAGGGGAAGGAGGCACAAGGAGGAGGAAAGACAATTAATTTGTTTTTACTATGCCCCTCCAATCCAGGAGCAACCTCCATTTTTGTATAACCAAGCACAGAAGAGAGACAAAGCGGTGTAACAAGAAACCAATTAACGGTAACCATCAACATCAAACACGACAGAGCCCGGGGTGGGTGTGCAGTGTCCCCCAATGGAGTCAGAGAAACGGATTTTACGGTGAGCAAATAATCCTTTTTTCTCTCTCCTGCCATTGGAGGACACTGCAAGACATTACGGACGTATGAAAGCTGCCCTTAAGGGAGGGATTGCTCTGGAACAGCTGCATGCAACATTTTGCACCCAAAGCAAGCATCCTGAGATGCAAAGCCCTGCAACTTGTAGAATATGGAGAAAGTGTGGACAGGCAACCTTCTAATGCAGGAGAAATTATCTACATTCTGCATATAATTTCTTCAGGTCACTAACCCCGTCTCAGATGCCCTTTAGGGAGCACTAAGCAGGCATTCCAGAGAGGACGAACTTGTACCAGCCCCTGGGCGAACTCAGCTAGGGACACCACCAAACCTGTCTAAGGATGGAAAGCCGGTGGTACGTTTAGATAATGAGAAGGGTCACCTACCTCTGTGGACAGAGACATAACCCGAGTAAGTTCAGCTATGGATGTCGCCAGTGACCTAGCTCAAATCAATTACTACAGGGCCATCAGTGCAGGAGTGGGCACTCACTGATCACAAAACGCCACCTCACCTGCTGCACACAGGACACCCAGGTCAGACAGTTCACAAGATAATGACATTACATCTGGCAAAGGTATAATGTTGCAAAGACTTTACTGCAGGCCCTCTAGTATTGGAAGTCTCTTTCTCAGACATAATTCTGCTACGTTAATTAAAAAAACACGGACATGTATTCCTTAGTGAGTTAGTCTGTGTCCAACTACAGCCTCAGAGAAATGGATTTAACATTCACTAGAAAAGAGCCTTTGCCCCCCATTTGCAGTAGTGGGACTGTAGGATGGTCTGAAAACCACCTTCAACTAGATTAAAGGATGGTTCAAGAACAAGAAAAATAAAAAACTCATGGTTTACTAACACTAAAGGAAAAAGTTATATAACAGATTAATTAGTCTTCTTGGTTACATTTGTCCATACCAATCAGGATTTTCATAAGAGCCCTCAATTAACCATTTTTATTAGTTACTGCGTCAGAGACAAAGTACAGCTATGGCAAACCTACTTGGCTCCGAGAAGGCCTGCTAGGTAAACTAATGAATCCCTCTCAGCACCCATAAACTGGCTGACAGAAAGCACACATTCTTTCAGTGGCGTGCTCCCTTCTAGATAGGTCACTGGTGTGAAAAGAGCATTTGACTGAGGGTCCAGGAGGTTTTCTTGCTCTATACACATTCCCTGGAAAAAATAAATACAAAATTTAAGAGGCAACTCAGGTCAAGTATATATATACATACATACATACATACATACATACATACAACCATATAGTGCAAAGGTGTGCACTGAATATTCTGATACTATACTGGGCTATAAAAAATTACTAAACCACTATCTAAAACTACATAGCTGTTGTCTGACTTATGTGAGGATTCTGCAATATAACTCAGTTGCTCCTTCTGTGACAGTGTGTATTAGGATAACTTAAGTGTGAAGAAATGTGTATAGTTTACACTTTCTACTGCTCAATCATTCTAGTATAGACTGGACTATGTCAGTGCTGCATGTACAATTCAATATACTCGGATACTCCTGGATTAAAGTGTACCAATCATCCCCATATGAAAGCTCAAATAAAAAGTTGTCTAGTTGACCAATAAAAGTTACGATGACACGATGGTTAGCATTGCTAACCCACCATGCGTGGACCATAGGTTCCATTCTGACACTGATATTTATATGTTCTCCCTATGATTGCATGGATTTCCTCCTGCAGTCTAAAACATACTTGTAGGTTAGTGTAGTAGAGAATTTAGACTAAACTCCACCGAAGCAGGCACTGATGTGATTGTGCTGCATAATATGAGTTTTTGTAATAGAATTAAAAAAAAAATACACAACTTTTCTAAAACTACAATTTCAGGGGCTATCTACTAGAAAAAAAATCTGGATAATTAATTTTATAACGCTTTCAACAGTGTGCCACTGGCATTGTGAAATCATGCTGTTAAAAATGTTCCTATAATAAGCTTTATTTCTTACCAACCAGGCATTAGTCACAACTTCTCCAACTGTAGCCTCCACTTCACAGCCCAGTAAAGGCACCAAAGCATAATCAGCAATGATCCTCTTCCGTGTGGATAATACTTTACCATCATTCTTCTTTATTATGTCTATGATGCAAGTTTCATCCTCCTCAACAAAGCCCAGCACCAAAAATCTTTTCCTACTGAACAATCCACCTCCAATGCTGGTGGAAGATTCACCCAGAACACACTGGCTTGTGTAAGATGGTTGGTCAACCTGCATGCTTAAGTGGGATAAGCTATTCTGATTGGAAGCCTCAGGATTCCCTGGATCAACTAGAATATCAGAAAAAAATAATGTATTATATTTTGGCACTGCAATACTTTAAATATTATGTTTCTGAAGGTGTCAGACACTGCTAACAAATCTTACTTAAGGTGGAATCATTTTCTGCATACTGAGATAGAAGGTCTTCATCGGCTTGCTTATTTCGAGTATCATTGGCTGTCGTTTGTGGCGCCTTACTGGTGCTGCTTGTCTTGCGAACAGAATGATCGAGAACAGGTTCTTTGATCTCAGCTGGCTTGTAAGAAGAGTGAAAATAAGTCTCCTCAGACTGCAAGACCCCCTTTGAAAAGCTGTCCAGTAACCATTTTACTATCAGGACATAAGGCCTAAAATAAATCCAAACAAGAGAAAAAAAGAATTACTCAAAGCGTTACTCAAGTCTAAGCTGGTCCACACACACCAGGCAGCAAGCTTATTTTTGATGTCATTGTGGCATTTTAATGCAGCTGGAAAATGACTGCACACACAGAGTTTTCCAACACTCCTGATGATGATGATTCTATAGATCTTGATAGGTTCATTATGTAGTATTGTGGCTGATTTATGGCCACAAATGATTAAAAAAAAATCAGTTTGTATGGCCACCTAAAATTGCTGGCCTTTGCATGATCACATAAGTACCCAAACAAGAATATATCTGTATATGTAATACATTTAATTTTATTTTAACAGCATTTATTTGACTGAGTTCCCCCCAGAAGATAAAATATACCTCATGTATAGGGAACATTAACTTTCACTATCTATAAAAATGCAGGTCTGGCAATTGGTTATTAAACACAAACAACGAATTTTGTTTTTTAAACACAGAAAAGTATCTTGGTTTTGGCTCAAATAAATGTATATAACAATTTTTATTTCACTGCAAATTTAACTTTAGAATTCTAAAATATTTAAAACATTTGTATGTTAACCTGTGATCTGTTTTGTTCAAAAACTGCTTCAGTTCCTCATCACTTTCTCCAACAATAACATGAGTAACATCACTGTTGAGCTGATTAAATCGAACGCCTCCTCCACAGTTGATGAGTCTCCTCAGCTTATCCAGTTTTCTGCCACCAAAACCACACACATATATCTGTGGTTGCAGCCAGCAAATCCCAGGTAGAAAGATTGTCACAAAAGGTAAAAATGAACTGCATATGTTTGCTGAACAAATTATCAGGCAATTCATGTAATGTACTGCACTGCTAATAAAGAATTACGTAAAGGGGAGAAATGAACTTAGATAAGCATAAAGCGGTTATATCAGCACAATTTTTTATAGGCCAACAAAAAAGATTAAAAACCTAAATCATTTCATACTTTATGTACGATTCATAGCTATAACACCATCTTAATTATAACCTAAACATACACATAACACTTGTTCAATGCTTGCAAATTTCAAAGACTGGAAAATAAGTTTGCATAGGGAGTAACTGCTTTCACGAAATTCAGTAACCATAAAAAGAATACGAAATAAAGAATAAAGAAAGAAGAAAAAGTTTAGGGGCAATACACTTTTAGTGGCAAATAACTGCCAAAAAAAAGAAATACTGATAGTAAAATTGGTAATGGAGGGACTGTTAATGTAGAGGAGAGAACATATAGAACCTGTAATATAGAGTAAAGTTAATACCAATAAGATACATTATTATTACCGACCCTGCAGCCATCTAGAAGATCCTCTGGGGCCTGTACAGAACTGATATCCAAGTTCTCGAGAGTACAAGGTGGAGGCTCTAGCCTAGTACTCATTAGAGAATTAAAGGCAGATTCATTAACACAGCTGGTGCTAATATTAGAAATGTGGCTGACATCCGAGAGTGCCCGATCTATACAAAACAAAGAACAGAGGACTAGTCAAAGAAAACGACAAGCATTTATTTGCTGTAAGTAAAATGTACATTAGTTAATTTGTTTGATTTGTAAAATTTTTACTTCCATAGTTATTACCCATTGTACAACAATTGTATGCCGTCCTTTGGACTCATGCATTGAGGGGATATATGAAGACTGTTGCACAGGTAACTGGGCAAATACGATAAGCCCCTTTCTCTGAAGCCAATGGGAACACAGAAACACAGACATTACTAAACAGTGTTAAACTCCATTGCCTTAGAAAGGGAATGAATCTTTTACGAGGCAAAGACTTTTCTTCTAACTCCTCCCTGACTCACACTGCCTGGCATTGTAAGTTTACCTGTAGTAATAATGAGAGGAAAACAGAAATTGCTATCCTTTACTGTAATTCATAACTGGAGAAACAGATTCAGAGAGAAGCGTACAACAACCACCCATCAAAATTCCAGACTGATGGTTAGAGAACACTGTCCATACAGCACATGCTTCTACTGTACAGGACTATTAACGCTAAGAGGGCCAGTGTGATCACCCCTTAGCCCTGCCTGTCCGTGTCACAAGAATGACGATGAAGGAGCCACAGCGGTGATATGCCTACTCTCCCCAGAAGGATGAGAACAACTTGACCCACATCTGTGGTAAAAGTTGAGTGATTGGGGTAAGAGATTCCCACTGAGATTGAAGGGGATGTTTAACAACTAGTTTTTAGGGTAAAACATAACTGCCTATCTAAGGAAGTGATGAATAGGTACCACGAGAAAAAGCTAGGGCTGTCTGTCCAAGGTGGTACCATTAAAGTATAGCATTACAGCCTACCTTGTGAGCAAACAATACCAGATGAACGAGCATAGCATGAGAAAAATGACATAAGTGCATGAAAATGAAGGTCCACCTTACTCCCTGCTCGGTCACCCAAGCCATTTTCTCCAATAAAAGTTCTACTGCAGTAGCGTTTGCCTGTCTTTTCAAAACTATTGTGCCAGTCTGTTCACAACATAAAATAGACCTTTTGTACTCACCGTAAAATCCATTTCTCTGAACCAAAATCATTAGAACATAAGGTAGGGGGGAGGGGGGGGGGGTGTAGTGTACTCAACATTGCAGAGCTGCCCCAATGGGTGGGTACGCTCAGACTGGTCAGGCAAATACTTTCGGTCAAATCTGGTGTCTTAGGAAACAAAGACATTGAACTGATAAACTTTGGTGAATGTGTGGATGTAAGACCAGGTAGCTGCCCAATACAACTCCTCGACCAAGGCACCTTTTTCGCCCGCCCAGGAGGCGCTAACTGATCTACTTAGCTGTACTCTAGTCAGGAACCGGAGAACCTTCCAAAAGATAAGCCTGATGTATGGTAGCGTTGATCCACAGGACAACTGTGTTTTATTGCCGGCCATCCTCTCTTGTATGCGTGGAATAAGACAAGGAGTCTATCAGTTTTAAGTAGGGAGGCAGAGTGGTCCACATAGACCCACAAGACCCTAGCCACATCCAACAGAAGAAGAGTCTTGACTACCAGAATTCAAATCCTCGCCCAACGTGGGTATAACAATATCCTGGTTGATTTGAAAATTTGACACCAACTTGGGTTTGAAGAAAGCCCTAGTGGAACAGCTCTGTCAGTGTGAAATAGAGAAAGGGCAACCTGCAAGACAGAGCAGTCAGTTCATATACTCATCTCGCAGAAGATATAGCAAGTAAAAAGGACACCTTCCAGGTCAGAAGTCTTAAATCAACAGAATCCAGAGGTTTGAATGGCGACTTCTGTAGCACAGAAAGGACCAAATTAAAGTCCCAAGGCGCTGCCGGTGGAACAAAGGTTGGTTGCACATGAAGAATCCCCTGAAGAAAGGCCTGGACCCCAGGCAACATAGACAGTAATCTTTGGAAAAAGATGGACATAGACCTTAACCTTGAGGGAAGCCCATCTCAGTCCCCAGGTCCAGGCCAACCTGTAGGAATGATAAGAAACGAGACAGTCAGAAAAAAGATGTAGAAGCACCCAGCCTTTCACACCAGCCTATGTAGGTCTTCCAGACCCAGTGATAATTCTTGGAAGACGCTGGTTTCCTGGCCCTAATCATTGTCTGCATGACCTGCTCAGAGAGACCCTTCATGGCTTCAATCGCCAGGCTGTCAAGCCAGCAGTGCTAAGTACTGGTGGAAAAACGGACCTTGGCTCAGAAGATCTTCTCTGAGAGGAATTCTCCAAGGTGGTTCTATTGTCATGCTGACAAGATCGGTGTACCAGGATATTCTTGGCTACTCTGGTACCAGCAGAATTAACGCTACCCTCCACTCTTGGCCTTTTTGCAGTACCCAAGGTAACACAGGAATCGGTGGGAAAAGATACACTAGCTGGTATCACCAGGGAACAGTCAGGGCATCCATTAGGGATGCCTGTGGATCTCTGGTTCTGGCACAGTACGGATCCGCTTTGTGGAGAAGCCATCATGTCGACCTCCGGCTGTCCCCACCCTTCAACAATTTGGCTGAACACCTCAGGATGGAGGGAGCACTCCTCGGGATGAATGACATGGCGACTCAGGAAGTTAGCTTCCCAATTGTCCACCCCTGGCATAAACAAAACCGAGATTGCCTGGACATGATGTTTCCGCCCAGCGAATGATCTTGGCTGCCTCCTTCACCGCTATGGAACATATTGGTCCCCCTTGGCGATTTACATATGTCACAGTCTTGGCATTGTCAGACTGGACTCGAATGGGCTTGTTCCTCAGAAGGAAATGAGCCTGCACCAGAGCATTGAAACTGCTCGTAGCTCAAGACTCTTGATGGGTAACCTCGCTTCTTCCCGCGACCAAAATGCCCTGAAGACGGGGGTTCAGTATCACTGAAACCCATTCCTGGCATCTGCAGTCACCTTAGTCCAGTCCCACCCCCGAGAAGGGACAACTCTGACATTCCTCGCCTTCAGCCACTGGAGAAACTAACGGGTGGTCAACGACAGTGGAATCGAGCAAACTGTACCACTTTGAAACAAGACACCATCCTTCCATTAGTTTCATGCACTGGAGGATTGAAACATTCCTGAGACACAACAAGGTTGTCACTTGTTTTCAAACAGCCAGAATCTTGTTCTGGGGTAAAAATACCCTCTGACAACTCGTGTCATAAAGGAGACCCAGAAAAATCCAGAGATCCAGAATTACGATTCTAGCGTTTCCGCTGTCAAAAGCAAGTTGGACAGAAGCAAAGGTTACTTTTATCAAAAAGTTGTCCAGGTACGGTATTACCGTCACCCCTTTTGTCCGTAAAAGTGCTGCCATAACTGCCATCTCCTTTGTAAATACCCTTGGTGCTGTTGCCAGATCAAAGGAGAGGGTCTTGAATTGATAATGGGACACGTCCACAACAAACCTACAGGCGGCTGTGCTGGCCTTCCCATAACAGGATGTGAAGGTATGCATCCTTGATATTCAAGGAAGCAAGAAATTAGTTCCATTCTATGGCACTGATCACGGAATGAACAGACTCCACGAATTTGACCACCCTCAAGTGTAAATTGTACAAGAAAGAGGTTTAATTAATAACCCAAACCTCTTTGCTCCCTTGGGAGCAGAACAATCACTCCTGACAACAGGGAATGAATGGCCCCCTGAAGAGCCAATATCCACCGTCTCCTAGAAGGGAAGTGGAAAGAAAACACTGTGGAGGTGTCCCTAAGAGGTCCAGAATGTAACCTTTTTCCACTATGCCCCTTACCCATGCATCCAGAGAAGAACTGATCCACTTGTCCCAAAAGGGAAATGGGCCCCACCACAAAGCTTCTGGGTAGGGAGAGAGGGGAGTCATGCAGACTGCTTTTCACCCGGTTTGGGACCAGAACGTCTGCCTCTCCAAACCTGCCTAACCCTTTGAAGAGCCCACTGCGGTGCAAAGAACTGACCCCTTGTGGAAGCTCTGCTTGATCTACAGACGTAGCAAAAGGACCAGAATCTCCAGCCCCTTGTCTTAAAGCAGGCCTGTCCAACCTGCGGCCCTCCAGATGTTATAAAACTACAAGTCCCAGCATGCTCTTCCAGCTTTCAACGGGTTGTCTACTGGCAAAGCATGCTGGGGCTTGTAGTTTCACAACATCTGGAGGGCCGCAGGTTGGACAGGCCTGTCTTAAAGGCATTGACGGGAGAAATTATCTTGTTCAATTTTTGACCAAAGAGGACTGACACCCTCCAAAGTTTTCCTGGACTCATTTGGCCGCTACAGCCAAGGCAGAAGTCCATGACACACCCTGACCTACATCAAGGATAGCATCGCCCAAGGACACTTCCTTTATATGTTCTGCTAAAGGTGATCAGGAATAAAAGAATTCAAATCTAAGCATCCCCGAAGATATGCCCTCACTGAGTGTACCAGCCCATTTTTCTTAACACTTTGAACACCCAGGTGGCTGCCATAATGCGTCAAAGCGAACATAATGGATTTTAAAATCCCCTCGCATTTCCTGTCTTTTATGGAAATAGCACTCAGAATAGTAGTAGATTGCACCAGGTGCAATAATAAGGGGAATACACACAAGGTGGATTCTCCCATTTTGCAATACTTGCTCCTGAGAAAGGGTAGGTGAACAGGAACCATCTCAGAACCTGAAACCTGCTGTCCGGTTTCTGCCAGGTCTCACCGAAGATTTCAAATAACTGTCAGGAAGAACAAAAAGAAACAGGTTGTTTCTTTTTCATTTTGAACTACAAGTGCAGCCTCCTGAATGTTCATGGTCTGTCGAACAGCTAAAATGAGATCCTCAAGCCCCTGCTTACTAGAGGGATCTTCAGCCCAGGAGGTTAGGTCTTCACAATGAGAATTCCCTTGTACCTCACCTTCTTCCTGAGAGGAAAGTTCCAATTCGTAATAACTGAACACCAGGACCAGGGGAGGTGCATGGAATTTGCACGGCCTGCTAGATGTCTCAAACAGTTTCTCTATGGAAGTAGAGACCGTAACCAGCCCTTGAACCAACCTTTCCAGCTGTCGCATCCAGGAAGGTTCCTGCACTGCTGCCATAGGGGTCTGGCACTCGCCGAGAAACCTTTCCCTGACAAAGGGTATCGACAGACTGAGCCCCTAGGGAAGGAGTAGAAAAAGCATTTTCACCTACCACTCCAGGATGCGCTACATGCCTTTTAAGTTCCGCAATGGACCGGCCAATTCCTTGGTCCGGATCGGCTCTGCCTGTTCAGATGCCAGAGAGAGTACAGTGACACAAAAGTGGTAATGGGTCAGTACTCGATGTGAAAACAGAGAAAGTACAGTGACAATTTAAAAAATACAGTGCAGTAATAGGGATAAAACAGCAAAAAACACAGAATAACCAAGCACTTCAGAGGCAAAGAACTAGTGAGGGAATAGCAGGCTTTTCTGACATGACAACCAGTGCACTTGTACCAACCTTTTAGAAAATAAATAAATTCTGCAAAAATACTTTTAGCCTTGATTTAGTCTACTTACTATCAATTTTGTTGGTGCTTCCGGTTGGAGTTGATGTCTCTGGCATTGTTTTTGTTGATGAAATAGAGTCTGTCTTGTACATGCTCTCATCCTGACAGAAGCCTCTCTCTATACTGTCAAAGAACCACTGGATGGAGACACAATGGACATTCCATTTTCTTGCACACTCATATTTCTGACCTGTGAGAATAGTTTGAGAAATCATTTTAAAAAAAAAAACAACTTATGTGAAAGGGAATGAAAGCACTGAAGCACTCAGAAATCACATATACTTTCTGTGATCTCTCATGTCGGTATATATCTAGGAACTTATTCTTTTACACCAGTCTAACATATAAGCGTTATGCTATCAATTTTTGTTTATTGTATACATGTTACCATTGGGCAAGGTAACTTAGGACCAAAGCCTAAGCTTCCAGTGTCGTTTAGAGAACAAGAAGCTGTATCTTTCCTTAAAACCAAGCGTAGAATGTCAAATCTATATTACCGTTTGCAGATCAACATAATGGGAAAATACCAGTGGATCGAAACTAAAACATGACAAAATAGTGACATTTGTTTTTTGAGGGCCATGTCTCACAAAAATATGTCATCATATTGAACCAAAAGCAGTCATGTAAAGATACATAATAAAAGTAACTATGGCTGACTGCCTATCAACACCAAATAAAGAATTACTGTATATCAGCATAAACGCATAGTAAAGATGAGAACATTTACCTTTTGCCTCTTGTACAATAAGATGAGTAGATTCATTCATCTTGAGCTGGCCTGTATACTGGCCTCCATGTAGAGAGCTCAGCCTCTGGATCTCCTTTCTATCCACACTGCTTAATCCAGTCACACAGATCGTGCACCCAAGGAAAATTGGACATAAATATTCCTCTATGTCAACCTCTGTGTAGCTAATTATCCTTTAAGGTAAAAGAATATAAAGTAAATAGTAACACATCAAAAACAACTGAAGGTTAAAAAAAAGACAATACGATATTGTCTTGGTATCTACCTCTGCTGCGACTTCTCCCATAAGGCTTTGACCCATGAAGGGAGAAGAATGGGTTTCTTCAGACTGGCTGCCACAATGTATTTTTTGCTGCCCACTTCACCAGCAATAAGATGGCTTACTGAAACATTAAGATCTCTATAGACATATCCTCCCATCATCTGCACATAGTGATGAACTTCTTCCTATAAGTGAAAATATGCAGTCTAATGGATCCTCTTATGAATTAGATATCGACAGGCAAATAACTTAACACCAAGCTCCAAGAAAATATTGTCCAATTAATTTTTATTCACTGTAACATCCATGAGATGACAATGGGGTATACTAGGTGGACTTGGAACAAGGGCACTATAATCTCAAAGTGTTGAGAGGATAGATCTTCTCGTACTATGCCACTCCTAGATGGAGCCATCCTGAGTTTTTGTATAACAATGCCCAATAGAGAGGGCCTAAGTAGCGAAAAAAAGCACACACCAACATGGTAAAAAGTCAACAACCCAACAATCAAAGCAAAGGGAGAGAGTGCAGCTGCCCCCAATGGGGACATTCCAAAGCTGCCACAAAAAGAGGAATTTCAATATACCCGGCATATGGAACTTCCTGTCAGGCTGCGGCCAAGCCTCTGAAACCATGTCTAAGATCTGAGGAGACTGTGGGAAACACAAAATCTGTTTCTTCTGGCTTTTAAAACGGGAGAAGCCAACAGAGACAGTAACTTCAGGATCTGCAAACCCTAAAGCTTGCCTAACCACTAGGTCTAAGTCATCTGTGCTCTGAGAATTAGAGGAATCTTTAACACCATAAGAGTCTGTCCACCGTACTCCTGAATCAACTCATCATCTGCTTCAGAAGATGGATCAGAGTCAGAAACAATGGCCTGAATGTCTCAGAAATGTGAAATTTACCAGTCATTCTATTGAGCGCGCTAAGGAGGCGTTCAGAGAGGAAGAGGCCCCAGCAATACCCTGGGCAGACTCAGCTAGAGATAACGCCAAGCCTGCCTCAGCCTAGGACACCTTACTAGTGGTCGGTACCGGCTGTGAAGGCGGAATGTGTGGCGTGGTTAGAAAGAGAAGAGTCACCTACCTCTCTGGATTGATAGATTACCCAAATGAGTATGGCTATAGACGTTGTCTTAAGCCAAGTGACAACTACCGATGCAGTCGCTGGCCACCACCAGGAGCGCCGATAAGGGGGGGGGGGGTGGGTTCACTGATTACCGGGGCCTAGCGAGATTATTTTTTTTACTAATTTTATTTTTTCGTTGTTTTTTTTTTCGTTTCCTGGGAAGGGGACAGGGGTGTGGGGGTGTCGGGCAGGCAGTCTATGTAATCCCTGCATAGACTATCAAGTCACATACTATGCGCTGTGACAGTATGAAGAGAGTGAACAGGCTGCATCCATCTCCACTAGGCAGTGGCTAGATCTCGGTCACTGTGACATCAGCAGGTATTGTGACTGCTACAGTCACATGACACAAAGTGCAGGCGGGCTTGCTGGATATCTTCACATTCCTGTGTGCTGTGCAGTGAAAAAAAAGATAAGAGAAAGGGATGATGTGGACAGAGGGGGGCTGTGTGTGTAAAACATGTGGGCAGAGGGGGGCTGTGTGTGTGTGTGTAAAACATGTGGGCAGAGGGGGGCTGTGTGTGTAAAACATGTGGGCAGCGGGGGGCTGTGTGTGTGTGTGTGTGTAAAACATGTGGGCAGTGGGGGGCTCTGTGTGTGTGTGTGTGTGTGTGTGTGTGTGTGTGTGTGTGTGTGTGTGTGTGTGTGTGTGTGTAAAACATGTGGGCAGAGAGGGGCTGTGTGTGTGTAAAACATGTGGGCAAAGGGGGGCTATGTGTGTGTGTGTGTAAAACATGTGGGCAGAGGGGGGCTATGTGTGTGTGTGTGTGTGTGTAAAACATGTGGGCAGAGGGGGGCTATGTGTGTGTGTGTGTGTGTGTGTAAAACATGTGGGCAGAGGGGGGCTATGTGTGTGTGTGTAAAACATGTGGGCAGAGGGGGACTATGTGTGTGTGTGTGTAAAACATGTGGGCAGAGGGGGGCTGTGTGTGTGTGTAAAAAGCAATGTGGGCAGATAGAGGCTGTGTGTGTGTGTGTAGTATGTGGGCAGAGGGGCCATATGCATGTATTTAGCATGTGGGCAGAGGGGGCATGTGCATATATGTAGCATGTGAGCAGAGGGGGCATGTGCGTGTGTAAAACATGTGGGCAGAGGAGTGCTATGTGCGTGTGTAAAACATGTGGGCAGAGGGGGGCTATGTGTGTGTGTGTGTGTGTGTAAAACATGTGGGCAGAGGGGGGCTATGTGTGTGTAAAACATGTGGGCAGAGGGGGGCTATGTGTGTGTGTGTGTGTAAAACATGTGGGCAGAGGGGGGCTATGTGTGTGTGTGTGTGTGTGTAAAACATGTGGGCAGAGGGGGCCTATGTGTGTGTGTGTGTGTGTGTAAAACATGTGGGCAGAGGGGGCCTATGTGTGTGTGTGTGTGTGTGTGTAAAACATGTGGGCAGAGGGGGGCTATGTGTGTGTTTGTGTGTAAAACATGTGGGCAGAGGGGGGCTATGTGTGTGTGTGTGTGTGTGTGTGTAAAGCATGTGGGCAGAGGGGGGCTATGTGTGTGTGTGTGTAAAACATGTGGGCAGAGGGGGGCTATGTGTGTGTGTAAAACATGTGGGCAGAGGGGGGCTATGTGTGTGTGTGTGTGTGTGTGTGTGTGTGTGTGTGTGTGTATAAAACATGTGGGCAGAGGGGGGCTATGTGTGTGTGTGTGTGTGTAAAACATGTGGGTAGAGGGAGGCTGTGTGTGTGTGTAAAACATGTGGGCAGAGAAGGGCTGTGTGTGTGTGTGTGTAAAGCATGTGGGCAGAGGGGGGCTATGTGTGTGTGTGTGTGTGTGTAAAACATGTGGGCAGAGGGGGGGGCTATGTGTGTGTGTGTTTGTAAAGCATGTGGGCAGAGGGGGCTATGTGTGTGTGTGTGTGTGTAAAACATGTGGGCAGAGGGGGGCAATGTGTGTGTGTGTAAAGCATGTGGGCAGATGGGGCTGTGTGTGTGTGTGTGTATAAAGAATGTGGGCAGAGGGGAGTTATGTGTGTGTGTGTGTGTGTGTGTATAAAGCATGTGGGCAGAGAGGGGCTGTGTGTGTGTGTAAAGCATGTGGGCAGAGGGGGGCTATGTGTGTGTGTGTGTGTGTGTAAAGCATGTGGGCAGAGGGGGGCTATGTGTGTGTGTGTGTAAAGCATGTGGGCAGAGGGGGGCTATGTGTGTGTGTGTGTAAAACATGTAGGCAGAGAAGGGCTGTGTGTGTGTGTAAAGCATGTGGGCATAGGGGGGCTATGTGTGTGTGTGTGTGTGTGTGTGTGTGTGTGTGTGTGTGTGTGTGTGTGTGTGTGTGTGTAAAACATGTGGGCAGAGGGGGGCAATGTGTGTGTGTGTAAAGCATGTGGGCAGAGGGGGCTGTGTGTGTGTGTGTAAAGCATGTGGGCAGAGGGGAGCTATGTGTGTGTGTGTGTGTGTGTGTGTGTGTGTGTATAAAGCATGTGGGCAGAGGGGGGCTATGTGTGTGTGTGTGTGTGTAAAGCATGTGGGCAGAGGGGGGCTATGTGTGTGTGTGTGTGTAAAGCATGTGGGCAGAGGGGGGCTGTGTGTGTGTGTGTGTAAAGCATGTGGGCAGAGGGGGGCTATGTGTGTGTGTGTGTGTGTAAAACATGTGGGCAGAGAGAGGCTGTGTGTGTGTAAAGCATGTGGGCAGAGGGGGGCTGTGTGTGTAAAGCATGTGGGCAGAGGGGGGCTGTGTGTGTGTGTGTGTGTAGCATGTGGGCAGAGGGGGCGTGTGTGTGTGTGTGTGTGTAGCATGTGGGCAGAGGGGGCGTGTGCGTGTGTGTGTGTGTGTGTGTGTGTGTGTGTGTAAAGCATGTGGGCAGAGGAGGGCTGTGTGTGTGTGTGTGTGTGTGTCAAACATGTGGGCAGAGGGGGGCTGTGTGTGTAAAGCATGTGGGCAGAGAGGGGCTGTGTGTGTGTGTGTGTAAAGCATGTGGGCAGAGGGGGGCTGTGTGTGTGTGTAAAGCATGTGGGCAGAGGGGGCCATGTGTGTGTAAAGCTGATGGGCAGAAGGGGCCATGTGTGTGTAATGCTGCTGGGCACGTGGGGGGGCACGTATAAAAAAAGCATGTGGACAGAGGGGGCATGTGTGTGTGTATAGCATGTGAGCAGAGGGGGCATGTGTGTGTGTGTGTAGCATGTGGGCAGAGGGGGCGTGTGTGTGTGTAGCATGTGGGCAGAGGGGGCGTGTGTGTGTGTAGCATGTGGGCAGAGGGGGCGTGTGTGTGTGTGTAGCATGTGGGCAGAGGGGGCGTGTGTGTGTGTGTGTGTGTGTGTGTGTGTGTGTAGCATGTGGGCAGAGGGGGCGTGTGTGTGTGTGTGTGTGTAGCATGTGGGCAGAGGGGGCGTGTGTGTGTGTGTGTGTGTGTGTGTGTGTGTGTGTGTGTGTGTGTGTGTAGCATGTGGGCAGAGGGGGCGTGTGTGTGTGTGTGTGTGTGTGTGTAGCATGTGGGCAGAGGGGGCATGTGTGAGTAAAGCTGCTGAGCACAGGGGGTATATGCGAGTAAAGCTGCTGAGCATTTCTTAAATGACAGGGCTACAGGGCTCCGCCCCTAGACTACAGGAGACCTTTAGCACCAAATGACTCTATACTCTAATGACGATATATTAAATTATTCCTTGCCTTGCGCTTTTCACCTCCTAGGCACGCCCCCAATGACACAGCCACACTTCCAATGGTATGGCCACACCCTTTTGGCAGTTTCCCTTCTAGTCGACAATAGGAGGGCCCCATGAAGTTGCTCTACCGGGGCCCAAATTTCTCTTGGCAGCCTTGGTCACTGCTGATCACGGCTCACACTTTGCACACAGGGCATCGGGGTCGAATTGTCCACAAGACAATTTAGCATTACTATTTGCACAGACTTTCCAGCAGACCTTTTAGTCTTGAAAGTCCCTCTTTCAGCCATAGTGGTATATTAAAAACACACAGAAGATACCAGAGAAAGGCTAGAAAATAATATTTACAGTAAACACAGAAGCTGTATAAATACAGTCTAGACACTGACACCTATATATTAATATAAGTATATAGATATATGGGGTCTCACTCACACCCCCCCCCCAACCATCCACAAGATTAACAAGGTATTTTTTTTTCCATTTCTAAACAGCTATAGAGCCTATGTAGTTTGAAAACAGCACCAACTGAAGGAGTACAGCAAAAGAGACATCAGGATGCACATAAATGATGTCTCTGCTGAGTAAACCCACCAAAAAAAGAGGAGAAAGTCCACCCTTTCCTACTCACCATCAGCATCCACAAGAAGTCTCCTCTCCTGCTGCTCCGTAGCAAGCGCAGCCACAGCTTTACTCTCCGATTCAATGGAGAGCTACTGTGGCTGCTGTCCCCCGGGTCAAGGCGTTCTCAATAGAAGAATTGCTTGTTGCCAAGGGGTACCTAACAGCTGTGCTGACCCCCCCCCCCCCCCCCACCCTCACAGCATATCTGTGCTTCAGCTGACGACAACGGACGGAAAAGCTGCCAGCATACTGGAGGTGAGCAAAGTCCACAGACTACTTACCACAGCTCAACGACCTATTGTGGAGGAAGCGTCCTTGAGCCCAACATAAAATAAAGAAAAAAAAATGAACTAAAAAAAGAAAAAAATTAAAGAAAAATGCAAAACCTAGGGCAACAGCCCTATAAGAATGCCCAACTCCAAAGAGCACTTACAAAAAACCGATGCTAGCTCCATGTAGGAGGGGCATAGTAGGGGAGGAGCTATCCTCTCAACACTGAGATCTAGAGTGACCTTGCTCCAAATCTACCTATTATACTCCATTGTCAGTGTCCCCCAATGGCATGAAAGATAAATGTTTAAGTACCACACATGAATAGAATGTTGACGATTAACTGTATAAGCTTACCCTGGCTTCTTTATCAAGACTGGTGCATGAAATTGTAACATCAGCCATTGCCATATTGAAGACAGGGTATTCGGCCCGAGGAACGCACCTTTGATGTTTCATACAGAATATGACAACCTGGGGTCCAACTATTCGGCAACCATGCTGAAATACACATATACACATATTAGGAAGTACGTAAAGCAGGACTGTCCTGCAGTCCTTTATGTTGTGGTCCCCAAATACCCTGAAAAGTTGCAGAGACATTGATCAGCAATCAATTATACCCTGTATGCAGCCACTCAAAAACACATTGAAAAAACCCAAAAGGTAAACTTTTACCACAACATACATTAAAAAATGTCTTGACAGATTTTTTGAATACACTACAATTTAAATTGGCAGATTTATTTTTTTATAAGTTTAAATGTAGAGTTTGCAAATTGGCAAACCTTCTTAAGATGGTTGAAAGCAGCGCCGTTGAAAGGGTCACATATGTAAAGAGATTTGTCTGTTTCTTGTACGCTGAGAGCTTCCTTTTCTTCAATTATGTGGAGATACTCATCAGACTGAAATGCCTTTATTTCCTATCATAACAAAGAGAAGCAAGAAGTACTGTAGTGACCAATAAAACTAATCATTTTAACTTTACATGTCATTAACACTCTTAAAAACACAGCTTCACAGGCAAAGATGTCCACTTTGTAAAGCATAGTGAAACTAGCATACCACATTTAAGAAACAAACAAACAAAAAAAACAGTTAGACAGGATGATTATCATGCACAGGGCCGGATTAAGGGAATGGAGGCCCCTGGGCTAAGGGGGCTTCCATTCCCCCATGAGGGCCCCCTTCCCCCCGTGATTCGAGCTGCCCGCCCCCCCCCCCCCCCCCCGTGATCCGAGCTACTTCCCCCGCCACCCCCCCCCCTCGTGATCCGAGCTGCCCGGCCCCCCTGGCACTTACCTCCTTCTCCGGCGCACTGTACGCTCTTTACTGAGGAGATCTCGTGAGAGGGAGACTCACGAGATCTCCTCAGTAAGGAGACTACAGCGCACCGGAGAAGGACCGCAGTGAAAGTGCTCAGCAGCACTGATCGTGCCGGGGGCGACCCCGCCCCCGACTGATCAATACTGCTGCTGAGCACTTTCAAGGGCCCCCTGGATGCTGTAGCCCAGTTAGCCCTATGGTTGATCCGGCCCTGATCATGCATGGTGGAAACTGTGGTCAGAAGAGGACTGCTTTCAGCCTGTGTGAATTGTCACTTTCTAACCACAGTAACATGGCAGAACAAAGCTGGAAGTGATCTAGTCGACCCGAAAACTGAATGCCAGATCGGATCCGATTTATCTACCTGCACAAATTTGCTGGTACTTCCTAAGCAGTGAGGAAAGTTTGAACTTGCCCATTTGGTCCCATTAAGCTTCCATAAAATTAAGTGAAAAACAAAGAAACCCACGTAGAATTTTTTTTTGCTCAAATCCAAATACACCCCATACTTCCATTTGATTTTCAAATAAAGTAACAGGAATGTATTTAATTTGTTCATTTGGGGGATACACTTTCTAGGTGCCATAGTTTTAGGTCACAGTTTTGGAGGTTCTTCTAGATTAGCTGAAGATTTATACCCTGGAGAAAGCTTCTATAGAATCCTAGCCTAGTCCTTCTGGCCATGGCATGGAGATTGAAAGGAAAAGGCCCCTCAGAGGGCCTATAAAACAGCACCCATGTACACGTAGGTTTCTCATCTGTTTATCTAACAAAGTTCTGCCAATGCTGTTTGCGTGCATCCCAATATTCCTTAATTTCTTACCTCATGAGCTTCATAGAAGAAATCTGTGTTATCAGGAGACTTTACAAACTTCACGAAAAACAGTTCATTCTCAGCTTTTGCCATTATAAACTAATAAAGAAAAATATTTTAAGGACATGTCACACATAACAAGGCACTATACTCAAAACAGATTTTATTCTGCAAATTCCTGCTCTGATAGTAATAGAAATGGAATGTGGGAATTCTTAAATAACACTATTTTTTGTTTTACAATCACATATTTGTGGTGTGGTGGGCAGCACGGTGGCTCAGTGGTTAGCACTTCTGCCTCACAGCGCTGGGGTCATGAGTTCAATTCCCGACCATGGCCTTATCTGTGTGGTTTGTATGTTCTCCCTGTGTTTGCATGGGTTTCCTCCGGGTGCTCCGGTTTCCTCCCACACTCCAAAAACATACTAGTAGGTTAATTGGCTACTATCAAAATTGACCCTAGTCTCTCTCTGTCTGTCTGTGTGTGTATCAGTGGCGTAACTATACATTTTGGTGCCCTGGGCGAGACAGGGCACCGGCGCCCCCCATCTAAGGAGGGGGAGGAGAGAGATTAATTTACCAGAGTTTGATGCTTCACTCCTAAACTTCCGCTGTGGACCGCATGTGCGTTCAAAATGCCGAACTTCCTGTCAGTGGAACGCACATGCATTCCACGGCGGAAGTTAAGGAGTGAAGCATCAAACTCTGGTAAGTTAATCTCTCCCTCTCTCTCTTCTTCAGCCCTTAAGCGGAACTTAAGGGCTGAAAGTATGGAGGCAGGTAGCGGGCGGCTGCTGCGCCCACTTGGCTTTGCGCCCTGGGCGACGGCACCACCCGCGTTACGGCCCTGGTGTGTATGTTAGGGAATTTAGACTGTAAGCTCCAATGGGGCAGGGACTGATGTGAAGGAGTTCTCTGTACAGCGCTGCGGAATCAGTGGCGCTATATAAATACATCGTGATGGTGATGATGATGATGATGTGGTTCTCTGGTGTGAATAGAAAATATATCCAGTTAAACTATTATTTGCTTTATATAGTTTATAAGCACTGTAGAAAAATTTACCCACTGAAGGGTTATCAACATTCAGTACAATTACTGACCATCTGCAAAACTGAAAATTGAGTTCAGTAACCAGCTTATATCATGATCAGCTATTTATATAGTGCCACTAATTCCGCAGCGCTACACACACCCTAAGGTCAATTTAATAACAGCCAATTAACCCACTATGTTTTTTGGGGTGTAAGAGGAAACCAGACCACCCACAGAAACCCACACAAACACGGAGAACATACAAACTCCACACAGATAAGCCCATGAATCAAACTCACAACCCCAGTGCTGTGAGGCAGCAGTGCTAACCACTAAGCTACCGTCTGTCACTGCTAGTCTATAGCACACAAAGTACCATTACAGCTGGAGAGCCAAAAGGTTTCATTAAACTTTGGCTATAAGGCATGATGTTGTTTCACAAATGTTATAGCATCACAAACTACATTTAAAAACATAACCTAAAATGTGTATATGTTAACAGTACTGTGATAATATAAGCATATAATAGTGTGATACGACCTATAGCTTCTATACCTTGGACATTCTGGAATGTAGAACGTAGCATAGCCTGTCACAACCTCCTTTAATAGAGTCTCATTAGCGCTATCTTATCATGAATGTCAATGTCTGCGTTTCTGTAACTCAGAGCTTTGTTTATAAGTCCATACCATACCTTATCACTGCACCATATAAATACCGACACAGTGTCCCTACTACGCAAGGGGGGAATCCGGCGTCCACAGTAACCCTGTAGAACACTTCCCGGCTCCGTTCAGACCCGCCAACTGCCTGAAACACAGCCAATTGCCAAAGCGCACAGATTCCGCCAATAGTAGCGCAAAACAGACTCCATGAGACTAGATTTGTGATTGGCTGCTAGCAGCACGTTGTTCCCGGATGAGATCGGAGATTATGTTCCTGGCTGCTATGCTGTGCTGTTATTGTATGTAATAGGACATAGACCGATGTTATGCAAATTTTACAACTCTGAATGCAAACAAATCGCAATGTGCTGTAGACATGAGTTAGTCAAAAGGCTAATGGAGTGCTAAGAACGGTCAATTATAGTTTTCTAATTTACCAGAGGTGGACAAAATGACGTAGAATTCAGGGGCCACTAAGTATAGTTACCAACCATCCTTGATGGGTTGCGACTAAATCCCCTTCAGCGTAGGTACCCGGTACCTACACTGCATGGGAAATAGCACACTCAGTGTGAGCCAGCTAAATCCCCTTCACCGAAGGTACCTTTTGGACCCCTGCTGGCCGGGTCATGAACTCGAAGGGGATTTAGCCAGCTCAGTGTGAGCCAGCTAAATCTCCTTCACCGAAGGTACCTGGTACATACACTGCATGGGAAATAGCACACTCAGTGTGAGCCAGCTAAATCCCCTTCACCGAAGGTACCTTTTAGCCCCCTGCTGGCCGGGTCGTGAATTGGAAGGTGATTTAGCCAGCTCACAGTGAAGTGTCTAAATCCCCTTCAGTGTAGGTACCTGGTACAATGACTGTATGGGAAATAGGATTTAGCCAGCTCTTAGCCACACTTATACTGTCTTATATTACTGAGGTTGTTTTTGGTGATGGTAGTATCAGTACTAAATAACAAGAAAATGGATAGTATAATATGTGCATTTTGTCTTGAATTTGTTTCCAGGTCACCTAAAAAAATAATAATATTTATTTAGCCATTTATTTTTTAAAGATAAAATGTACTTATTGGGCCAACCTTTTAAGAGTTAATTTCTCTTGTGGTTACTCATAAATGATCCATATTGATCTGTAGATATCTAAAAACAAGATCATTTCAGAGTGAGAAATAGAGAAACTGAAGATACAGGGTCATAAATTGGAAACAACAGCAAGAAATGCAAACTGAAAGGTCAACTCAAAGTAAAGGATAATGTGTAGATATTAGCCCATGAGAAAAGTTATTTGCAATTATTATTTTATGCTAGAACCTTAATGCACATTAGCATGCATTAGATATATATGAAGAGCCCCCTCTCCCTCTCTATTCACAGAACTTGTTTTCATCAGCAGAAAATTATAGTTGCCAGTTCATTTCTATGGTGTTACTTAGTATTCTCTGGGGCAGGGCCATCTTTTCCATTGGGCACCATGGGCAGGTGCCCAGGGGCCCCATGGGCAAGGGGGCCCCATAGGCAAGTCTCTTAATAAGAATAAATAATCCTGCAAAAAAAAAAATCCTGCAAAAGAAAAACTTCAAGGGTCACTGAGCGAGTACATTTAAAAAAAGCAGTGCATCGAGGCCCCTATATATTATATATATATATATATATATATATATATATATATATATATATATATATATATATATATACATATATATATTATATATAGGGCCCCCGATGCACTGCTTTTCCCGGGGGCCCGTAATGTTGTTAAGATGGCCCTGCTCTGGGGAATATTCAATTCAGTCTGGAGCATGTAGATTTGCTTACAGAAATTGACTATTATAGTTGTATGCTTTGTAGTGGATAATTTAGGTTATGTATTAATCATACTTGCCCACTCTCCCGTATTGTCCGGGAGACTACCTAATTCTGCATAGATCTCCCACAGTACCTGGTTGGTTTTCCCGCATCCTGCCACTTCCTAGTGAAGTGGTCAGGATGGGGTCCTCCATGACGTGAGTCACAGCAAGCTGCGTAATGTAGGCTTTGCCATCTGGGTCATATTAACACGGATGCCTAAATGTATAGTTAATTGCGGTACTTAAATTACACGATCCCCTCCCCCTCCAAGAAATGTTCAGATTTTAGTGTTAACATTTTTAGTTAAATAAGTACTTGGATATACCCATGGTGTATATTTTACTCAAGGGGTACTTATGTGGCATTATTTAGCACAATGGGTCTGGTGACTCCCCAGTCATTGGCTCCAGTCCATGTACTAGGATACCTCTTCCCTATCCTAATCCTACTGGAACCATACTCAAGAAGGGCACTGGGAGTAGGTATGGCAATTATAACAAGAGCGCAGAATGTTGATCAATGCAAGTAAGGCAGACAAGAGGAGGAATCATTCTGAGGATGCCCTATCACAGTAAAATCTTATATATAAATCATTGGTCTGCTTGTCTGTCCAGTTATGCATTCAGACACCCCCCTGCACCGATTGGGATGAAACCAACGCGAGATGGTCCAGTTGAATCCTGTCCAGGTTTTAGGGAGATTAGGGTCCCAGTAGAACCTCCCGTTGGTGTACGCTGGGCAGAACTTTGACCTGGCGAGCCTGTCCTGGTCCTTCCACTAGATGGATTTCAATGACATTTAATCTAAAAACAAAAATGACACTGGGCAGCCACCTAATGGGTGTGTTGGAAGACCTGCTAAGCTTCTAATTATTTTGAAAAGGTTGACAGTTACATCCAACTCATTGATAACTTAATAGCTTGAAGATTTAAACCCAGGCAACGGCTGGTACTTCAGCTAATAATTAATAAAACAGGATCTTTATTCTTAAGATTATTTGCATAATTGCCTTTCTTTTAATGCCACAGCTTTTGTCTCTCAGCACTTATTGTGGCGGGTACAGCATGCACTGAAAATTAGAGTGCACTACATTTGTGCACGTCAAATATAGATTCAGACACACACCTAACTTAAAATTACCTGGACTGAATAAAGATGTAGTTAATGGCACACTATACAATCAAACACCTGTGTGATTACGATGAATCAGTTGCAAATTGCATTACAAGTTACTTCTTGCTGCTATAGGTGGAAAATTACGTTTATTATGCGGGGACCCTTCTTCTAATCAGTTGTGGTGTAATAGACTTCGTGCTAGATGCATCTTTTTAAAAAAAATTAGACATTTTAATATAACAAGTGTGAATATGTAATAATTGTCAGGCTAAAAGTAATGTAGGCATTCAATAAAAAAATCCTAATATGTGGAAGATGGTTCTCATAATATATTGCTAAATTATGTCATTACTTTTTTTCCAAAAGATAATTAAGAGAATAGATAGTATATTATTTGTTTTACAATCCTTGGTTCAGCAGGTATACTTTATGCATTTATCTAATATTTTGACATGCTTGTAGGACACACGAGGAAAGCGTGAAGGTCTCTTCCACACGGGTCACATATAGACATGTAACAAATATCTAACATAAAGGGGTAGAGGGGTTTGGGTCAAAACTTATCTTCCAGGTCTGGTGGCTTGTAAACAAAAGAAAATGTGCTACATATACAGCAGTGTGTATGTCCAAGTTGTGGCCAGTGTTCCTACGTGTGTAAGTTACTGTACATTATGAATTATTGTGCACCATTTTCACAGAGAGGCGTATGGTATCAGCACTAAATAGGTTATTGAAATAATTAGATCACAAACAGTGCAAGACAATGGGGTATATTTACTAAACTGCAGGTTTGATAAAGTGGAGATGTTGCCTATAGCAACCAATCATTTTCTAGCTGTTATTTTGTAGAATGCACTAAATAAATGATGTCTATAGCAACCAATCAGATTATAGTTATCATTTATTTAGTGCATTCTAAAAAATGACAGCTAGAAAATGATTGGTTGCTATAGACAACATCTCCACTCTTACAAAGCCGCAGTTTAATAAATATACCCCCATGAGTGTGCTGGTCCGGCCGGCTGCCTGGATCAGTCACCCCCTCCTGGGTCCTCCATTGCTGGGGGAGAACCTTGGTCGGCATAGCAATTACAGGTAAAGTACAGACTTGATATACTTTACATTGAGATGTTTTTGAGAAAGTTAAGCAAGCAAAGCAACAATAAAGATGTAGTAATTTTAATGGTGAAATAAAGAACTAGTTTATTACAACTTTGCCTCTGAAATATACAAAAAAACCTGCTTTCAGTATGTTTTGTTTACATCACATTATGTACTTCTTACTAAGTATTCAAATATACAGTATATTACAACGTTCAGCTGTCTGTAATATGTAACAGCACACACAAATGTCTGATAACGTCCATTTACAATATCAGGTAATATATCCCACTTGCTGGTCCTCATCATAACAAGCTACAACATAACTATCACTCTTTGCGGTAATTTCATCAGGCATTATCAGGTGGATAATAACATGAAGTTCGAGAGTAGAAATAAAATAATAAACTGTCTCTATTAGGTTTATTGCTTTCTCCTTCGTTAATATCGCTTGATGGACGGACACTTTAAAATGGGAATCCCATAACAGTCCGCTCCAGAACGTGTCCTTTTACCCTCTGGGAGAAGTCACAAGCATTATTTGAACTCTTCCTTAAACAGATGAGTTTTCAGCAGGATCCTGCAGTTAGAGACGATACTTGACAGAGATATTCTGTTGAACATTTCCACGGGCAGCATTCAAGAAGGGTCATAGTCCTGAGAGCGGAGGTAACCTGGGAGAAGCAAATAAAAAAAGCGTCAGCGTAAGCAGAGGGTTGGTATGTACAGAGATTGTGATAATAGATATAAGTGGAAATGGATAGGACAGCACTAAATACTTTTGTAGTGACAAGATAATTTCAGTAAGACAACAGTAATTAATGACAGAGAGTATAGAGGTTATTTCTGCAGCGACTATTTGAATGGATTGTAGGAGACAAAGATATCATTACAGTAGTCTGGACAGTATGTAACAAAAATTGCTTTGTAGTACAAGAAAAAATGTTTTATTTCTGAAAGAGTAATCAGGGAAATAAAACACAGAATAAATAATAGGATTTTTATATATAGTCCCCTGGGAGACACTGCATGACTGGTCCCTACACTATACCCCAATGTTTCCCAGACACTTTAAGACATCCTAGAAATTCACCGTAGCTTTACCCCCTCTATACTACTCTCCCTATAGGCCGGCGGTTCCCAAACTGTGCGCCGCGGCTCCCAGGGGTGCCGCGACGCTGTCACTGGGGTGCCGCGGGCCAAGCATTGAAAAAAAAAAAAAGAACACAGAAACTTACCAATCTGTCGGGCGCCGGGACCCAGCAGACTCCTCTCTCCCGCAGCTGTCACTGAATATCAAAGTCAGTAACAAGCTGCTGCGGGAGAGAGGAGTCTGCTGGGTCCCGGCGCCCGACAGATTGGTAAGTTTCTGTGTTCTTTTTTTTTATTCTATGGCTGGCGCGCGGCAGAGGAGTGAGAGGGAGCGTGACAGCGGGGCGCGAGAGGGGGCAGAGGAGGGGGACACAGCGCGAGAGGGGGCAGAGGAGGGGGACACAGCGCGAGAGGGGGCAGAGGAGGGGGACACAGCGCGAGAGGGGGCAGAGGAGGGGGACACAGCGCGAGAGGGGGCAGAGGAGGGGGACACAGCGCGAGAGGGGGCAGAGGAGGGGGACACAGCGCGAGAGGGGGCAGAGGAGGGGGACACAGCGCGAGAGAGGGCAGAGGAGGGGGTCATCGTGAGAGAGGGCAGTGTGAGAGAGAGCAGTGTGTCTGGATGCAGAGGGGGCAGTGTGTCTGGATGCAGAGGGGGCAGAGTGCCTGAGAGCAGAGTGTCTGGATGCAGAGGGGGCATTTTTGCATACAACTAAATAAGTATTTCTGTCCTGACATAAATACTTATTACAATTTTTTGACCCAACTACTTCTAAAACAGGACTGCTCAATAATTATTTTGGAGCGGTGCCTTGAAAAAATTTGGATACTCTAAGGGTGCCGCGAACTGCAAAAGTTTGGGAACCACTGCTATAGGCCTTCAATTTATGTTCAACCCTGAAGAGGAGTAGATAGGCTCAAACATTAGCGATCATGGGTGGGGCAGAACACCATCATGCCAATTTCTTATCAGCAGACTTGGCGACTGGACACCTAGCAGACAAGAGGAAAAAACAGGAGAGAAACCTGGGCACCTTAGCTTTTGGTACATTAACAGGAAGAAAAGCACTTTTTCCTCCTGTCACCCAACTAATAATATTGTCGAGCTACGGCCCAAACAGGACACCCACAGAAAACGCAAGTGACTCAAGAGTCTTCTTAGACTGCCTGTGAACCCCAGTACCGACTTTGGCCGGGTCCTGTGGAGGAATCCAGCATTGTGAGTGGGGGCATTAGAGTAAACACCACCTCGTTACCTCCATTCTTACGCTCAGAGCGTTAGACAATCATCCAAGCTGTGACATTAAAGTCGTAGACTTTGGAGACCACCCCAGTAATAAAATTCTAAACTAAACGCCTAACAGAAGAGTGGTATACAGCAGGAGTAGTGTCAGTGAACTTCCAGAATGTCTTATATTGCCCTTTCGCCTGGTCCCTACCGTATCTTCCAATGGTTCCTGGTGTCCCGCAATGAATGCCTGAAAAATAGCCAAATTTAAAATATGGATAAGTGACAAAGCTGAAGTATGCCACCTAAAAAAGTGTGTAGAAAACTGGATGTATTGTTATTTTTGTGAGATAATTGAGCAAAGTCTTTTATGTACAGTGTTGTGACAAAAGCAATTATACTCATGGCCTGTAATGAAAATATAATCTGAGTAAAATGTGGTTTTGTTTATTAAAGATTTCTGCATCTAGTCACAACATCTATGGCAATAACGGTCTCTATTATTATCTCACTTGCCGGTAAGGCTCTACTCCTCTTTCAAATAAAAAGTACCTCGTTTCATTCTGAAGTAAGAGGTGTCAGGATTGTGGGCAGCGGGCCTGTGAGGGAAAAGAGAATGAGCACCTGTCATGGAGAATAGCAGATAAAAGATGGTGAGTGTTGTCAGGGTATTGTTGGTTGAGGAGGGGCTGTGTGGGGAAGAGGCTTCTCCCTCACATGCCCCTTCTGCCCACATGCTTTACTCACACATGCCCCCCCCCTCTGTGCCCTGCAGCTTCCATCACACATGCCCCCCTATGCCAAGAGAGAGAGAGAGACACACACACACTACCATGTGACCCCTATGTCAAACAGCTTCCACCACACATGCCCCCTGTGCCAGCCCTGCATCCACCACACATGCCCCCTGTGCCAGCCCTGCATCCACCACACATGCCCCCTGTGCCAGCCCTGCTTCCACCACACATGCCCCCTGTGCCAGCCCTGCATCCACCACACATGCCCCCTGTGCCAGCCCTGCATCCACCACACATGCCCCCTGTGCCAGCCCTGCATCCACCACACATGCCCCCTGTGCCAGCCCTGCTTCCACCACACATGCCCCCTGTGCCAGCCCTGCATCCACCACACATGCCCCCTGTGCCAGCACTGCATCCACCACACATGCCCCCTGTGCCAGCACTGCATCCCACCACACATGCCCCCTGTGCCAGCCCTGCATCCACCACACATGCCCCCTGTGCCAGCCCTGCATCCACCACACATGCCCCCTGTGCCAGCCCTGCATCCACCACACATGCCCCCTGTGCCAGCCCTGCATCCACCACACATGCCCCCTGTGCCAGCCCTGCATCCACCACACATGCCCCCTGTGCCAGCACTGCATCCCACCACACATGCCCCCTGTGCCAGCCCTGCATCCACCACACATGCCCCCTGTGCCAGCCCTGCATCCACCACACATGCCCCCTGTGCCAGCACTGCATCCCACCACACATGCCCCCTGTGCCAGCCCTGCATCCCACCACACATGCCCCCTGTGCCAGCCCTGCATCCACCACACATGCCCCCTGTGCCAGCCCTGCATCCACCACACATGCCCCCTGTGCCAGCCCTGCATCCACCACACATGCCCCCTGTGCCAGCCCTGCATCCACCACACATGCCCCCTGTGCCAGCCCTGCTTCCACCACACATGCCCCCTGTGCCAGCCCTGCATCCACCACACATGCCCCCTGTGCCAGCCCTGCATCCACCACACATGCCCCCTGTGCCAGCCCTGCTTCCACCACACATGCCCCCTGTGCCAACCCTGCATCCACCACACATGCCCCCTGTGCCAGCCCTGCATCCACCACACATGCCCCCTGTGCCAGCCCTGCATCCACCACACATGCCCCCTGTGCCAGCACTGCATCCCACCACACATGCCCCCTGTGCCAGCCCTGCATCCACCACACATGCCCCCTGTGCCAGCCCTGCATCCCACCACACATGCCCCCTGTGCCAGCCCTGCATCCACCACACATGCCCCCTGTGCCAGCCCTGCATGCACCACACATGCCCCCTGTGCCAGCCCTGCATCCACCACACATGCCCCCTGTGCCAGCACTGCATCCCACCACACATGCCCCCTGTGCCAGCCCTGCATCCACCACACATGCCCCCTGTGTCAGCCCTGCATCCACCACACATGCCCCCTGTGCCAGCCCTGCATCCACCACACATGCCCCCTGTGCCAGCCCTGCTTCCACCACACATGCCCCCTGTGCCAGCCCTGCATCCACCACACATGCCCCCTGTGCCAGCACTGCATCCACCACACATGCCCCCTGTGCCAGCACTGCATCCCACCACACATGCCCCCTGTGCCAGCCCTGCATCCACCACACATGCCCCCTGTGCCAGCCCTGCATCCACCACACATGCCCCCTGTGCCAGCCCTGCATCCACCACACATGCCCCCTGTGCCAGCCCTGCATCCACCACACATGCCCCCTGTGCCAGCCCTGCATCCACCACACATGCCCCCTGTGCCAGCCCTGCATCCACCACACATGCCCCCTGTGCCAGCCCTGCATCCACCACACATGCCCCCTGTGCCAGCCCTGCATCCACCACACATGCCCCCTGTGCCAGCCCTGCATCCACCACACATGCCCCCTGTGCCAGCCCTGCATCCACCACACATGCCCCCTGTGCCAGCCCTGCATCCACCACACATGCCCCCTGTGCCAGCCCTGCTTCCACCACACATGCCCCCTGTGCCAGCCCTGCTTCCACCACACATGCCCCCTGTGCCAGCCCTGCATCCACCACACATGCCCCCTGTGCCAGCACTGCATCCACCACACATGCCCCCTGTGCCAGCACTGCATCCCACCACACATGCCCCCTGTGCCAGCCCTGCATCCACCACACATGCCCCCTGTGCCAGCCCTGCATCCACCACACATGCCCCCTGTGCCAGCCCTGCATCCACCACACATGCCCCCTGTGCCAGCCCTGCATCCACCACACATGCCCCCTGTGCCAGCCCTGCATCCACCACACATGCCCCCTGTGCCAGCACTGCATCCACCACACATGCCCCCTGTGCCAGCACTGCATCCCACCACACACTCACACACTAGCTTGCCTTCTACTTACCTTTTTGTACACGATAGCAGCCAAGATCCGAAAGAAACGATGGCGCTCCTGCACGGATAATACAGCCTTTCAGCAGCCCGCCTAACACTTTGTACCATGTGACCGCTACGATCACATGACCCTGTGACGTCATATTGACGTGCCAGGGTACCTAAGCCGAAGGGGATTTAGCCGCTACCATCCTTGATGTCAGGAACTATTCCAGGTATCTTAATTAAAATATAACCTTTATTAAATATAGATTAAAATACGTTAAAATCTGAAGTTAAAATTAGCGAAATATGAAACATACTGCAGGTGCAAAAATATGTGCAAAACTGCTATATGCACCACTGCAATTGATTATATAATCAGAAGGACTTGTGCACAATAATGTCTAGAGAGCAACTATTATATTTTGACCTGTATCAGGATTCTATAATCCCCGTATTGTCTATCTAAAATAACTATAGACAAAGTAGTATAGTCTATCTGCTTTAATCTATAAAGCTAATAGCAGGCTTCATTCAGGATATCTCCTATAATATGCCTAATTTGTATAGGAAGCAGCTGTATTCTAATCACGTATTATTTATTCCTAAAACTGCCCATCCGCAGTGAAAGGATCTTTTATAGAGCTACATTTATATCATATATGGGTCGTGTCTTGCTCTCTACCTAGCATCGGCTCCAACCTAACTTTGGACTTATTGGAGCTTCTGTAAGACGAACTATAAGAGCTGCCTATTTTTAAATGAGAAAATGGTGCAGACAGCGAGAACGCTGACGCTCGTTTTGCTAAGGTCTGCTTAGTCAGTGGTAGACTAAGCAGTCAAGGCTCTCTTACAGCTTAACAATGACCACTCAATCTTTATGCTATCAAAGAAAGTCACTCTGGCTTTGGATGAAGAATTAGACCGTGGATCACAAGATCTGGTCAAATTGGTATGGTGGAGGCCATGATTTTTCTAGGAGCATCCCCAGGCTATTGCGAACCATGGATGTTGCAGCCAAATGGAAGTATTGCTATGAGTTTTCTTTCTCTTTTTTAATTTTCCTCAGAGTGCAAGCAATGAGAGGGAAAGGAGGGGACACATAGCCTATCTGAAAGTTAGCCCTGAAGACTTTGTGTCAAGAGTAGGACTGAACTTCTTTTGTGTTCTGGGACAACCAAACTTCAGGACCAGTAACTGAAAGACTTCTTAGTATAAGGTCCACTATTCCGAATGGATCTGTGGGTCGTCTGAGATAATCCACTACAACATTCTGTTTTTGTCTGCCACATGAAGCACAGAAAGAGATTTAACAAATTGCCTTATGTCCAAGATGTGACTGCCATCACTTCTGACATCATAGTACTGCTTCTGATACCTCTTTGTGGTTTTAGAATGCAACTATGATTTGGTTGTTGAATTTTTTTTTGAGATGTTTGTGTCACAAAAGGTTGAAGAGACTGAATTGCATTCCACACTGTCCTCATTTCCAGCATATTTGCATACAGTCTTGTTTTGTTCTGCAACCATGAACCTTTTGTAAGGAGATAAGCACCCCAGCCTGTGGAACTGGAGTCTGAAAGAGATACTCTGGATTTCCTCAATTTTTGATCCTGCCATCAGCTGATGGATCCCTGGTGATTTCTGTGAGCCAAATGACCTGACTAGACAGGTCAACCTGAAATCCCACTATGTGGGTTGATTCAATTAAAAGTTCCGCATATGCCACCTTTCCCAATAGGGAATGCCTTTGGTGGAGGAGGACATGCCCAGGAGACAAAGACAAGTCCTTATAAGGATTTGTTGTTGAGACTGAAGCTGCTCCAGCTAGACACTATAATCTTGGGAATTCTTTCATCTGGTAAAGACACTCTGCCTTGTACAGTTGCTATCTGAATGCCCAGGAATATTAATTGACGAGAGGGCCCTAAATGAATCTTCGCATATTTATTATCCTGCCATGTTTCTTCAGAAACTACATTACCTGTGCTGTCATCAATGTGCTCTGACCTCCCTGTCTCATAACCCAGAATGAAGAACCTGAGCAATTGCTGGTGCTGAAGTGCAAATGAGATATGTAAAGATCTATGTAAGTGAGGAAATCCCATTTGTCTATTGTGCTGAAAGTAGAATTCACAAACGCCATATGGTAAAACAAAAAATCACTACCTGCAACTACTCTACCTAGAGACAGGAAAAAGACACCAAGGAGAAGGAGGAGCTGTATTATATACCATCTGGCTGTATTCTTTTTCCTATCTCTACGCAAAGAAAGGAATTAACCCATTGGGTAGGATGCCATTTAGGATTGAAGAGAAAATATGATTATGCGCTAATTAGCAACTGCTCAGTGTGCAGACTTTCATCCTGCAGTGCCAGTGTTAAAAATATTAATGCTCTCTAATTTGCTGATTGACAGAGGCACGCAAGCAATGAACTACAATATTTCATAACTTACAATAAAGAACAGTTAAAGTCACTATTTGACAATAATATATGTCAAAAGGTGTGCATTACTGAACTGAATAACATATTTAACTACGTAAGTTTAACTTGCTTTCTTTTAGTCAGCTAAAGCAGGTTTCTATGTTAGCAGGTAGTTGTTTCTCTAACAAAGTTGACACAATACAGATGACATCTTTGCAGACTTTCTTTGCAGAAATGCAATGTGTGGATTGGTTGATTTATACACAGATACAGGGCCAGTGATGTCACAGCAACTCAAAAGACTGCAGACTCAGCTCTTTGACCTTTATGAGATCCCATTTGGACACTGACCTAAAGATGTGGGAGCAGCTTCAGGTGTCTTTAATGGAATATAGATGTAATACTTTTTAATAGAGCTCCAGTGGAATGCCAGGTTAACACTGAACATTTTACACTCAGGACTTGGTCACCCCCGCTTTTAATTCGTCCTTGACTCATGAAAAGCATATTAAAAATAGGACAAATCATTTTTATATGGGGTAGTTCCCTCCTGTACTTTTTACACATAAACCTTTTTATATTTGAGAGGGCCACTGTATATATGTCTTATCAGTACAACGATCTACATCCCAGGTATCAACTATAACCTGATATGGAACATAGAGAAATAAGATATCTTCCTAAGGAATTTATATTTCATGAATCTGTATGATATGTGTCTGTGCAGAAAATCCTACTCCATTTATTGTACGTATTTTTATGTTTCTATGATCCAAAAGGGAAATATATCTTCCAGCTGTAAACAGCACAGATTCCGTGAAAAATAATGACATGTTCTGTTTATGTCAAGAAACTTTTTGCAATTGAATTTTTGTATATCATGTTTTTTATTTTTATTTATTTACATATTTATTTTATAGCATTGTGACTTTCTTTGTCATACTAAACTCCATTTATTAATGTTCTCTATTTATGCTTTTAAATGATTCATGTGTCATTTAGACTTACAAAGCTACATTAAATGCATGACTATAAGTTATTCATCTGCACAGGAACATAAATTGAACATCCACATTATATCATAATTGGTGGAGCTCTCCCAGAACTTAATAGACATTGAATTAGTAAAGGTAGAAAAGGTTCTATAAGAGGTCCACAAAATATATTAACTATATTAAAATGTTTCAAAGTTTATTCTTATTAATTAAAATAGTCCTAAATGGATATTCTTTGCTTATATTAATAAAAAATAGTGAAGTAGAAAGTGAAAAACCACTGCTTAATCTTTGGTGCTAATTATGTACCTAATTATAATAATATCCAATAGGTATCAATTGCAGCAGTTCATTAGAGGTAGTGTTAATCCTACAAAACAAACTAATACAAAAAGATAGAATTGTGCAGATGAGACACAAATATCAAATGCATTTTATTAGAAAAAAATAATAAAATAATACACCTAAAAATTAATAAAAACAACCAACTTACATAACGCTGTAATGTGAGCGGCAAAGTCCTAAGACCTCATAAATACAAACAGTGTTGCATTAGGTACCAACCAAAAACAGAAAGTCATATCCTGTATATGCTCATCAAAGATAAGTGTGAATTGTAGTTGTATATTAGCTTATTCGATACATCCTCAATGGATGGATGTATCAAATAAGCTAATTGTCACTCACCGGACTGTGAGTGCTTCTTCTCGGGTGTTTAGGAACCGTGGCCGTCCACCATCTTGAGGGTCTGCGCATGTGCAGCCCTTTCAAACCTTCAGTACATGTTCCTTTTAGTTAATTGGCTGATCAGGCAACACTCCCTATTTAAAGCACCTGAGGTCAATACCTCGTTGCCTGATCTTGGAGTCTCATTCCCCATGAGCCTCTGAAGGTGTTCCTGTGTTTCCTCGTGTATTCAGCTCCTGCTGATTCCTGTTGTTCGTTTGTGGTTTCCAGACCACTTCAACTCTCCAGTGTTTCATCGTGACTGCACCAGCTGATTCCTATCCGCTGTCTCCGTGCTTCTACAGCGTTCCTGCTTGTCAACTTGCCTGTCCGCATTGGATCAACGCTCCGCTGCCTTCATCTCAGCTAGACTGCCTCAACTCTTCAGTGTTCTCCAGGTGTCCAGTTCTACATACTACTGCTTCCTGAGTATTGTCTACATCCTTGCTGGTCTACCTACCGTGCGCTGCACCTACTTGGTTACCGCTTCCACCCTCCTGGGACTTCGCATCCTGCCGGCCTTCAGCCGTTCAGGTATCCCTGCACTTCTTTCTGACAGCCTGCTCTCCTGAACCACGGTATGCATACTTCTCATTGACTGTGCTGATGTATTGCATATCTAGCTGGACTGAGTTGTTCTCCTCCGGAGTTTCCTATCCACTGAGACTATTGCTATCATTTGACTGTGTTACCGTTTAGCCTGGATAGTTCTTGTGACTTTGTATATTTGTGCAGTGCTGCTCAGTTATTACTATATTGTGCATATCATCGTGGGATCAAGTTCAGTGTGCCCGTGTATACTCTGCATTGCATTTATCTCCCCGTGCTCCTCCTCACATATATATTTCAGTGGTACAACTTGCTAGAGGCAGACCACTGTTCCCTGTTTCCTGAGTCACCAGTTTCCAGTGTCCTTTCACATAGCAGTGGTACAACTTGCTAACGCAGACCACTGACTACCCGGATACCTTCACCTGGATTCCATTCCCTCACCTAGACAGCGGTACAACTTGCTATACGCAGACCGCTGACTCTCATCACCTCCTCGTTACTTCTGGACTTTCCTCCTCACTATAGCAGTGGTACAACTTGCTATCCGCAGACCACTGACTACCCTCACGTTTCCTTGTCCATCCAGTTCCTCGTGTACAGTCATCTATATATTACCAGTGCTGCTAGTCATAGACTTTCCACGAGCATTCTCTTACCATCTGCTGTTCCCTGTTCCGTGATCACCCCGCTACCAGAATATCATATTACCACCTATACTGCTCTGGTAAGTCCATCATCTGGTGATACCTGGGTAAAGACTCCTAGTGCCCGTGACAGTAAGATCAGGCCATGACAAACCCAGGATCGGAACCAACAGCTATAGAGATGCTGCGGTATCTGGTTACCCGTATGGAACAACAAGATGTTCGTCAACAACAGTTGCTGCAATGTTATCAGACTTTAGTCGCCCAAGTAACTTCTGTGCAAAATGTAGCAGCCACTGTTGATCCTCCCGTGTCGTTATCTTCTTCCCCTGTGCCATCCCAGGTGTCTACTGCTTCCGCGATACACCTGCCTACTCCTTCAAAATATGATGGAGACCCCAAAACCTGTAGGGGCTTTCTTACTCAATGCTCAGTTCAATTTGAGCTCCAACCTCAAAATTTCTCTACTCATCGTTCCAGAGTGGCCTATCTCATTTCCTTGTTTTCCGGACAAGCTCTCGCATGGGCTTCCCCTCTGTGGGAAAGAAACGATCCATTATTACAGGATAGTGCCAAATTTATTTCCACGTTCCGAAGTGTATTCGATGAACCTGGTCGTGTTATTTCCGCTGCATCCAGCATTCTCCGTCTTCGCCAAGGATCTCGCACTGTAGCTCAGTACGTCATTCAATTTCGGATACTAGCCTCTGAACTTCAGTGGAACGCTGAGGCACTGATCGCCGCCTTCTGGCAGGGGCTTTCCGATAAAATTAAAAACGCACTGACCTCACAAGAAGTACCCTCCTCTTTGGATGATTTGATTTCCCTTTGCCTTCGTGTAGACATGAGGTTTCGTGAGAATGATTCCGAAAAAGTAACTTCCTTCAAAGCGCCTCTTCGCTCGGTACCTCAATTTCACCCAGCTTCATCTCCGGTGATACCCATGGAGATAGGTCGCTCCAAATTAACTTCAGAGGAGAGGGACCGAAGAGTAAAAAATAGACTTTGTATCTATTGTGCTGAGTCCACGCATATGCTCAATTCTTGTCCCAGGAAATGCCGGGCTCTAACCAATACTGGGGAGATAAGGTTAGGGTTCCTGGAGTCCTCTCCTTGTTCTACGAAATTAAAAGTCTGTGCTTTTGATGTTTCAGTTTCCTTTGCTACCAAATCCTTTAAGTCCCAAGCACTTATTGACTCTGGAGCTGCGAGAAACTTTATTTCTGAATCCCTCGTGAATCAATGGTCCCTACCAGTGATTACTTTAAAGACACCTATTACTGTGACTGCTATCGATGGATCACGCATTGTCAATGGTCTCATCACCCAGAGTACGTCTCCAGTAACCCTTCAAATTGGTGTATTACACCAAGAAGAAATTTCATTTCTAATTCTTCCTGTTACTACAAGTCCGATTGTATTAGGCCTTCCATGGCTTCAACGTCACTCTCCCCAGATTGACTGGCACACTTCTCAAGTTACGTCTTGGGGAGCTGAATGTCATCATCGTTGTCTCTCTCAAGTTGTTCCATTCAAAATACAGCAGTCGTCTATTTCACCAGGTCCACCAGGTCTCCCTCCACAGGATCCTTCATCTACGGATCTGTGCGATAAGGTTCAGTCTGAACGCCTTCCTCCTCATCGGGCGTTCGTGACGTCCTCGGACGTTGAAGATGGATCTCAGGAGTCATCTTCAAAAAGTCAAGTGCTTGTGGTTTACGGTCACCATCCGTCTTTTCCGGAATTTCCTGCCCTCCCTCCCACCCAAGTTCCTGCTGTAGAGGCTGTTTGCCAAACCTTCAAAAATATTTGGTCTCAGGTCAAAACCTGTTTAAAGAAAACATCTGCCAAATATAAGTCTTTTGCAGATAAAAAGAGGCGGGCTATTCCACCACTGAAAATTGGTGATCGTGTCTGGTTATCTACCAAAAATATTCGTTTGAAGTTCCCATCTATGAAATTTGCTCCTCATTTTATTAGTCCGTATAGGATCATTCAAGTGATAAATCCAGTTTGTTTCAAACTTCTACTTCCTAAGAATCTTCGTATTTCCAACGCCTTCCATGTGTCTTTGCTCAAGCTTCTCATCATCAACCGTTTCTCGGTCCCTCCTTCAGCACCTCGGCCAGTTCAAATTCATCAGGAGGAAGACTTTGAGATTACTCATATATTGGATGCAAAAATTTCGCGAGGAGTTCTTCGTTTCCTCGTTCATTGGAAGGGCTTTGGTCATGAGGAGCTTTCATGGATCAAAGCTGAAGATCTCAACGCTCCAGCTCTTCTTAAGAAGTTTTATTCCAAGTATCCGGACAAACCCGGTTCCAGGTGTTCTGTGCCCACCTTTAAAAGGGGGGGTACTGTCACTCACCGGACTGTGAGTGCTTCTTCTTGGGTGTTGAGGAACCGTGGCCGTCCACCATCTTGAGGGTCTGCGCATGTGCAGCCCTTTCAAACCTTCAGTACATGTTCCTTTTAGTTAATTGGCTGATCAGTGTCACTCACCGGACTGTGAGTGCTTCTTCCCGGACAGTTAGGAACCGTGGCCGTCCTCCATCCTGAGGGACTGCGCATGCGCAGCCCTTTCTATACCTCCAGTGTATGTTCCTTTAACTTAATTGGCAGATCAGGCAACCTCCCTATATTAAGCACCTGTGGTCAACACCACGTTGCCTGATCTTGGAGTCTCATTCCCCATGAGTCTCTGAAGGTGTTCCTGTGTTTCCTTGTTTATTCAGCCCAGCTGATTCCTGTGGTTTCCAAACCACTTCTACCTCTGTGGTTTCCAAACCACTTCTGCTACTGTGGTTCCCATACCACTTCTACCATCTACTGTATCATCGTGACTGTGAGCTGATTCCTATCCGCTGCCTCCGTGCACTACAGTCTTCTAATCACTTCAACTCTACCATGTATCATTGGGACTGTTAGCTGATGCCTATCCGCTGCCTCCGTGCATTACAGGCTTCAACCACATCCACTCACCTGTTCATGATTGTGACTGCCAGCTGATTCCTATCCGCTGCCTCCGTGCACTACAGGCTTCAACCTGCAACTCGTCTGTGTTTCATCATCGTGACTGTTTGGCTGATTCCTACCCGCTGCCTCCGTGCACTACAGTCTTCAACCTGCAACCCGTCTGTGTTTCATCGTGACTGTTTAGCTGATTCCTATCCGCTGCCTCTGTGCGCTTCAGTCTTCAGTCCTTGTCTACTCTACCGTGTTTCCTTGAGTCTGCTGCCACTATTGCTACCCGCTACTCTCCGTGATCATCTGTTCCAGTTCAACTCTGCTCCGGTGTCCCATCGTTACTGCACCTGCTGGTTGCTATTGGTTACCTCCGTGTTCCCGCAGAGACCCGCTGCTGTTACTTCTCAGCGCTACTCATCCATCTACTGCTGATCCGCTCTCCACGCCTTCCTGTGTTCCCTGCTGGTCTACCTACCTGTGCGCTGCACCTGCTAGACCCCTGCTTCACCCATCCAGGGACTTGTATCCTGCTGGCCTCCTGCCCTTCAGGTATCTCTGCACTCCTGTCTGACTGCCTTCTCCTGAACCACGGTATGCATACTTCCCATTGACTGTGCTGTGTATTGCATACCTTGCTGGACTGTGTTGGTTCTCCTCTGGAGTGTACTATCCGCTGAGTCTATTGCCATCATTGACTGTGTTGGTTCTCCTCTGGAGTGTACTATCTGCTGACTCTACTGCCATCATTGACTGTGTTATCTCATGCCGGATTACTTCAAGAGACTTTCTATATTGGCAGTGTTGTTCAGTCATTTATACATTTATATTGTGCATATTACTGTGGATCAAAGTCAAGGTGCCCGTGTATATATTGTGTTGCAGTCTCTCCCCGTGCACCTCCTCACATATATATTCAGTAGTACAACTTGCTAGTGGCAGACCACTGACTCCTGTTTACAGTTTCACCTGTTCCAGTATCCTCTCACATAGCAGTGGTACAACTTGCTAACGCAGACCACTGACTCCCCGGATACCTCCACTTGGATTCCATTCCTTCACTCAGACAGCGGTACAACTTGCTATCCGCAGACCGCTGACTCTCATCACCTCCTCGTTTCTGTTGGACATTCCTCCTCACTATAGCAGTGGTACAACTTGCTACCGCAGACCACTGACTACCTTCACGTGTCCTTTGTCCATACAGTTCCTCGTGTATTACTACCTCCATATTGCCAGTGCTGCTAGTCATAGACTTTCCTGAGCATCTCATCATCTGCTATTTCCTGTTCCGTGATCACCCTGCTACCAGAGTACCATATTACCACCTATACTGCTCTGGTAAGCCTATCACCTGGTGATCCCTGGGTAAAGACTCCTAGTGCCCGTGACAGTAAGATCAGGCCATGACAGACCCAGATACGGAACCTACTGCTAAAGAGATGCTGCAGCATCTGGTCAGCCGTGTGGAGCAACAGGATGCTCGCCAACAGCTGTTACTTCAATGTTACCAATCGTTAACCTCCCAAGGAACATCTGGACAGACTGTTACAGCTAGTATTGAAGCTCCTGTGCTTTCCTCCGTTTCCCCAGTGCCATCCCAGGTGTCTACAGCTCCTACGCTTCACCTGCCTACTCCGTCAAAATATGACGGGGACCCCAAAACTTGTAGAGGTTTCCTTAACCAATGTTCAGTCCATTTTGAACTCCAACCTCAAAATTTTTCTACCCATCGTTCCAGAGTGGCCTATCTTATCTCATTGTTTTCTGGACAAGCCCTGGCTTGGGCCTCCCCTCTGTGGGAAAGAAACGATCCAATTCTACAAGATAGTGCCAAATTCATTTCCACGTTCCGAAGTGTGTTCGATGAACCAGGTCGTGTGACCTCCGCTGCTTCCAGCATTCTTCGTTTGCAACAAGGCTCCCATACAGTAGGACAGTATGTCATTCAATTTAGGATCTTAGCCTCTGAACTTCAGTGGAACACTGAAGCATTAGTTGCCGCCTTCTGGCAGGGGCTCTCCGATAAAATTAAAGATGCACTGACTACCCAAGAGCTTCCTTCGTCACTAGAAGATTTGATCTCTCTTTGCCATCGTGTAGACATGAGATTTCGTGAAAGAGAATCTGAGAAAACAACTTCTGCTAAAGCACCTCTTCGTTTAAACCCTCAATTTCGTCCAGTTTCACCTTCTGTGATTCCCATGGAGATAGGACGTTCCAAATTATCTTTAGAAGAGAGGAAACGAAGAGTAAAGAATAGACTCTGTATCTATTGTGCTGATTCCACACATATGCTCAGTTCTTGCCCTAAGAAATCGGGAAATGCCAGGCCCTAACTAGTTCTGGAGAGGTGAAGTTAGGGTCCCTGGAGTCCTCTCCATTGTCTATGAAATCTAAAGTCTGCGCTTTCGATGTTACGATTTCCTTTGCTACCAAATCCTTTGAGTCACAGGCATTGATTGATTCCGGAGCAGCAGGAAATTTCATTTCTAAATCACTAGTGAATCAATGGTCCCTACCAGTGATCACTTTAAAAACACCCATTACTGTGACGGCTATAGATGGATCACGTCTCATCAATGGTCTCATCACCCAGAGTACGTCTCCAGTAACCCTTCAGATTGGTGTACTACACCATGAAGAAATTTCGTTTTTAATTCTTCCTGTTACGACAAGTCCGATTGTCTTAGGCCTTCCATGGCTTCAATGTCACTCTCCCCAGATTGACTGGCGCACCCCTCAAGTTACGTCTTGGGGGCCTGAATGTCACCATCGTTGTCTCTCTCAAGTTATTCCTCTTAAAGTACAGCAATCTTCCATCTCATCTTCCTCCCCGGGACTCCCTCCTCAGTATGCTTCATTTGCCGATGTGTTTGATAAAGCTCAGTCTGAACGTCTTCCTCCTCATCGTTCTTGGGATTGTCCGATCGACCTTCTACCTGGCAAGACTCCTCCCAGGGGTCGGGTCTATCCTCTCTCGTTACCTGAAACTCAAGCCACATCTGAGTACATACAGGAGAATCTCCAGCGTGGGTTCATTCGACCTTCCACCTCTCCCGCTGGAGCTGGGTTCTTCTTCGTCAAAAAGAAGGATGGATCATTACGCCCTTGTATAGATTTTCGTGGACTCAACGCCATTACTATCAAGAATCGGTATCCCATTCCGCTGATCACTGAGCTATTTGATCGCATCAAGGGAGCTCGGATATTTACTAAGTTGGATCTTCGTGGTGCCTACAATTTAATTAGAATCCGTTCCGGTGACGAATGGAAGACCGCGTTTAACACCAGAGATGGGCATTACGAATATTTAGTAATGCCCTTCGGGCTGTGTAATGCCCCCGCGGTTTTCCAGGGTTTCATCAATGAGATCTTTCGGGACTTATTATATGTATGTGTCGTTGTCTACCTGGACGACATATTGATCTTCTCACAGGACCTGCCTTCTCATCACCAACATGTGGCAGAGGTCCTCTCCAGACTACGGAAAAACTCGTTGTTCTGTAAATTGGAAAAATGTTCATTCGAGTTACCCCAGATTCCATTCTTGGGGTATATAGTTTCCGGAGTTGGCCTGAAGATGGATCCAGACAAAGTAAATGCTGTACTACATTGGCCTCAGCCAACTACTCTTCGTGCCATCCAGCGTTTTTTAGGTTTTGCCAATTACTATAGACGCTTCATTCAAGACTTCTCATCCATTGCATCTCCCATTGTGGCCTTAACTCGGAAAGGGGCTAATACTAAGCAATGGTCATCTGAGGCTCTCCAAGCCTTTCAAATCCTCAAAGAGTCCTTCTCGTCTGCTCCCATTCTGCGACAACCTGATGTGACACTCCCCTTCTTCCTAGAAGTAGATGCCTCTAATGTGGGCTTAGGAGCTATTCTCTCCCAACGCTCGGAGCAACAAAAATTACATCCTTGTGCCTTCTACTCTCGGGGTCTTCTGCCCGCAGAGAAAAACTATACTATCGGGGACAAGGAGTTGCTGGCCATCAAAGCTGCATTAGAGGAATGGAGATACTTGTTGGAAGGAGCTCGCCATCCGGTGACGATCTTCACGGATCATAAGAACTTGTCATATTTGCAATCTGCTCAATGCTTGAACCCTCGTCAAGCAAGATGGTCTCTTTTCTTTTCCCGTTTTGAATTAATTATAACCTTCAAACCAGCTGCTAAGAACAAGAAAGCTGACGCTCTATCTCGAGCTTTTGTGACGTCCTCTGATGTAGAAGAGGTTCCCAACCATGCTATTCTAGACCCCAAATGTATTTCTCTGGCTGCTTCATCCACCAAAATGCTACCATTTGGGAAGACCCTCGTGCCTCCTACTCTGAGGAGGAAAATCCTTTCGTGGTTCCATGCCTCTCGTTTTTCTGGACACGCCGGTGAACATAAGACCTTTGAGATTCTCTCTCGTAGTTACTGGTGGCCTTCAATGAGGAGAGACGTCAAAGAGTTTATTGCTTCCTGTGATTTATGTTCTCAGTTCAAATCCTCCCGCAGAACTCCAGTAGGGTTGCTGCGACCACTACCCATTCCGTCCAAGCCTTGGACCCATATTAGTATGGATTTCGTTACTGATTTGCCACCAAGTAAGAATCACAATACTATTTGGGTAGTGGTAGACAGATTTTCGAAGATGGCTCATTTCGTCCCTCTGTCCGGTTTACCTTCCTCGTCTACTCTGGCTGAACATTTCATTAAAGAAATCTTCCGCATCCATGGATGTCCGTCTGAGATTGTGTCAGATAGAGGAGTACAATTCGTTTCCAGATTCTGGCGGGCCCTTTGTAAAACCTTGGGCATACGATTAGCACTCTCATCGTCTTACCATCCGCAATCTAACGGACAAACGGAACGAGTCAATCAAGATCTTGAGACTTTTATTAGGATGTTCTCTTCAGCCAACCAAGACAACTGGGTAGAATTGCTCCCTTGGGCTGAATTCGCCCATAACAACATGTACCATGAGTCATCATCCAAAACTCCATTCTTTGTGGTCTACGGTCACCATCCGTCTTTTCCGGAATTTCCTGCCCTCCCGCCCACCCAAGTTCCTGCTGTGGAGACTGCTTGTCAGACCTTCAAAAATATCTGGTCTCAGGTCAAAACCTGTTTAAAGAAGACATCTAACAAATATAAGTCTTTCGCAGATAAGAAGAGGCGGGCTATTCCACCACTAAAAATTGGAGATCGTGTCTGGTTATCTACCAAAAATATTCGTTTGAAGGTTCCATCTATGAAATTCGCCCCTCGTTTTATTGGTCCATATAGGATCATTCAAGTTATCAATCCAGTATGTGTTAAACTTCTTCTTCCTAAGAATCTTCGGATCTCCAATGCCTTCCATGTGTCCTTGCTCAAACCTCTTATCATCAACCGTTTCTCGACTCCTTCCTCAGCACCGCAGCCAGTTCAAGTTCATCAGGAGGAGGATTTCGAGATTACTGAGGTATTGGATGCAAAAATTTCGCGAGGAGTCCTCCGTTTCCTCGTTCATTGGAAGGGCTTTGGTCCTGAAGAGCGTTCATGGATCAAAGCTGAAGATCTTAATGCTCCTGCCCTTCTGAAGAAGTTTTATTCCAAAAATCCGGACAAGCCCGGTTCCAGGCGTTCTGTGCCCACCTTTAAAAGGGGGGGTACTGTCACTCACCGGACTGTGAGTGCTTCTTCCCGGACAGTTAGGAACCGTGGCCGTCCTCCATCCTGAGGGACTGCGCATGCGCAGCCCTTTCTATACCTCCAGTGTATGTTCCTTTAACTTAATTGGCAGATCAGGCAACCTCCCTATATTAAGCACCTGTGGTCAACACCACGTTGCCTGATCTTGGAGTCTCATTCCCCATGAGTCTCTGAAGGTGTTCCTGTGTTTCCTTGTTTATTCAGCCCAGCTGATTCCTGTGGTTTCCAAACCACTTCTACCTCTGTGGTTTCCAAACCACTTCTGCTACTGTGGTTCCCATACCACTTCTACCATCTACTGTATCATCGTGACTGTGAGCTGATTCCTATCCGCTGCCTCCGTGCACTACAGTCTTCTAATCACTTCAACTCTACCATGTATCATTGGGACTGTTAGCTGATGCCTATCCGCTGCCTCCGTGCATTACAGGCTTCAACCACATCCACTCACCTGTTCATGATTGTGACTGCCAGCTGATTCCTATCCGCTGCCTCCGTGCACTACAGGCTTCAACCTGCAACTCGTCTGTGTTTCATCATCGTGACTGTTTGGCTGATTCCTACCCGCTGCCTCCGTGCACTACAGTCTTCAACCTGCAACCCGTCTGTGTTTCATCGTGACTGTTTAGCTGATTCCTATCCGCTGCCTCTGTGCGCTTCAGTCTTCAGTCCTTGTCTACTCTACCGTGTTTCCTTGAGTCTGCTGCCACTATTGCTACCCGCTACTCTCCGTGATCATCTGTTCCAGTTCAACTCTGCTCCGGTGTCCCATCGTTACTGCACCTGCTGGTTGCTATTGGTTACCTCCGTGTTCCCGCAGAGACCCGCTGCTGTTACTTCTCAGCGCTACTCATCCATCTACTGCTGATCCGCTCTCCACGCCTTCCTGTGTTCCCTGCTGGTCTACCTACCTGTGCGCTGCACCTGCTAGACCCCTGCTTCACCCATCCAGGGACTTGTATCCTGCTGGCCTCCTGCCCTTCAGGTATCTCTGCACTCCTGTCTGACTGCCTTCTCCTGAACCACGGTATGCATACTTCCCATTGACTGTGCTGTGTATTGCATACCTTGCTGGACTGTGTTGGTTCTCCTCTGGAGTGTACTATCCGCTGAGTCTATTGCCATCATTGACTGTGTTGGTTCTCCTCTGGAGTGTACTATCTGCTGACTCTACTGCCATCATTGACTGTGTTATCTCATGCCGGATTACTTCAAGAGACTTTCTATATTGGCAGTGTTGTTCAGTCATTTATACATTTATATTGTGCATATTACTGTGGATCAAAGTCAAGGTGCCCGTGTATATATTGTGTTGCAGTCTCTCCCCGTGCACCTCCTCACATATATATTCAGTAGTACAACTTGCTAGTGGCAGACCACTGACTCCTGTTTACAGTTTCACCTGTTCCAGTATCCTCTCACATAGCAGTGGTACAACTTGCTAACGCAGACCACTGACTCCCCGGATACCTCCACTTGGATTCCATTCCTTCACTCAGACAGCGGTACAACTTGCTATCCGCAGACCGCTGACTCTCATCACCTCCTCGTTTCTGTTGGACATTCCTCCTCACTATAGCAGTGGTACAACTTGCTACCGCAGACCACTGACTACCTTCACGTGTCCTTTGTCCATACAGTTCCTCGTGTATTACTACCTCCATATTGCCAGTGCTGCTAGTCATAGACTTTCCTGAGCATCTCATCATCTGCTATTTCCTGTTCCGTGATCACCCTGCTACCAGAGTACCATATTACCACCTATACTGCTCTGGTAAGCCTATCACCTGGTGATCCCTGGGTAAAGACTCCTAGTGCCCGTGACAATCAGGCAACACTCCCTATTTAAAGCACCTGAGGTCAATACCTCGTTGCCTGATCTTGGAGTCTCATTCCCCATGAGCCTCTGAAGGTGTTCCTGTGTTTCCTCGTGTATTCAGCTCCTGCTGATTCCTGTTGTTCGTTTGTGGTTTCCAGACCACTTCAACTCTCCAGTGTTTCATCGTGACTGCACCAGCTGATTCCTATCCGCTGCCTCCGTGCTTCTACAGTTTCCAGACCACTTCAACTCTCCCGTGTTTCATCGTGTCTGCACCAGCTGATTCCTATCCGCTGCCTCCGTGCTTCTACAGTTTCCAGACCACTTCAACTCTCCCGTGTTTCATCGTGACTGCACCAGCTGATTCCTATCCGCTGCCTCCGTGCTTCTACAGTTCCCAGACCACTTCAACTCTCCCGTGTTTCATCGTGACTGCACCAGCTGATTCCTATCCGCTGTCTCCGTACTTCTACAGTATCCTGCTCACCTCAACTCTCCCGTGTTTCATCGTGACTGCACCAGCTGATTCCTATCCGCTGCCTCCGTGTATCTGCAGTCTCCTGCTCATCGCAACTCTCCAGTACTCATCGTGTCTACAGCCAGCCGATCCGCTGTCTCCGTGCTTCTACAGCGTTCCTGCTTGTCAACTTGCCTGTCCGCATTGGATCAACGCTCCGCTGCCTTCATCTCAGCTAGACCGCCTCAACTCTTCAGTGTTCTCCAGGTGTCCAGTTCTATATACTACTGCTTCCTGAGTATTGTCTACATCCTTGCTGGTCTACCTACCGTGCGCTGCACCTACTTGGTTACCGCTTCCACCCTCCTGGGACTTCGCATCCTGCCGGCCTCCAGCCGTTCAGGTATCCCTGCACTTTCTGACAGCCTGCTCTCCTGAACCACGGTATGCATACTTCTCATTGACTGTGCTGGTGTATTGCATATCTAGCTGGACTGAGTTGTTCTCCGGAGTTTTCTATCCACTGAGACTATTGCTATCATTTGACTGTGTTACTGTTTAGCCTGGATAGTTCTTGTGACTTTGTATATTTGTGCAGTGCTGCTCAGTTATTTCTATATTGTGCATATCATCGTGGGATCAAGTTCAGTGTGCCCGTGTATACTCTGCATTGCATTTATCTCCCCGTGCTCCTCCTCACATATATATTTCAGTGGTACAACTTGCTAGAGGCAGACCACTGTTCCCTGTTTCCTGAGTCACCAGTTTCCAGTGTCCTTTCACATAGCAGTGGTACAACTTGCTAACGCAGACCACTGACTACCCGGATACCTTCACCTGGATTCCATTCCCTCACCTAGACAGCGGTACAACTTGCTATACGCAGACCGCTGACTCTCATAACCTCCTCGTTACTTCTGGACTTTCCTCCTCACTATAGCAGTGGTACAACTTGCTATCCGCAGACCACTGACTACCCTCACGTTTCCTTGTCCATCCAGTTCCTCGTGTACAGTCATCTATATATTACCAGTGCTGCTAGTCATAGACTTTCCACGAGCATTCTCTTACCATCTGCTGTTCCCTGTTCCGTGATCACCCCGCTACCAGAGTATCATATTACCACCTATACTGCTCTGGTAAGTCCATCATCTGGTGATACCTGGGTAAAGACTCCTAGTGCCCGTGACACTAATATAAAACTATAGTTGTATATTAGCTACTCGCTTTTTAAAGGCCTTGAAAAAAACGAGTAGCGAAAAGCACATTGGAGTTCGCCTCGCTACTATTATGTTCTGCTCCAGTAATTAATCTTAGTGTCAATATTTTCTATTAGGATCCCTTATAAAAAAAAACATTTTTAACACACATGATTGCATGGCAGGGTTATATTTGACTGAAAGGATCAGGGAATCTTTAGAATATCAATTGACTATAGGGTTTATTTAATCATGTGGATGATGACAAGGCAGGGTTATTCTTGGATGAGTTAGCCCTAGATAGTATTCTTCATTTTCTTATTAGGGTAATCTCCTTGTTTGATAATACCATTGGTAGTCATACTATATAGGCAATAGCAATGCTGCTCTAGGTAGTTTAATTGAATTTCAACTCGGTCTCCGGGTAGCGAGTTAATTTCTTACCAATAAAAGCTTTGATTACCTGTGAATATACTTTAAGTGATATCTGCCACAGAGAAACCAATACTACATTATTTTCAAGTTAAACATATATCATTTTGTTTCTATTTAGGCAGATTGAGTACTGAAGGTACTAAGATACGGAAGGATTATTTATGTGTTTGTACTAATATATTTGATCTCATTATAAAGATTCTATTATAATATGAATAACTGGTTAACCCATTATTAACTAACATCTTGAGGAGGCTGATTATACCAATGAGTTATTATAACAATTCAATCAGACACAGTGTTATTAAGACTAACAAGTCAGTTTATTTTGGAGAAGTTTATTATGTATACAAATAAGAACGATCTTATATTATATAATAAAAATTCATTCATTGCATATTTATTAGGAAGGCATAGCACAAGTTGCTATTTTAATTCACTATTGCACTTTATTCACTAACTTTGTATTTTAAAAATTTAGCTAATCGTATGTTTAGGGAATTAAATTTATAAAAAAAAATAATTCCTGCTTTTTTAATGTATCAATAAAGTATTAAATTTTAGTATAATTGGATCGCTGAGTGCCCCTATTAGCACATTTTCCTCTTTTTCTCTCTATTACAAATATGCCTCTAATAAGTGACAGAGAAGTCATGAAGCCTCTGCCTTGATTATTAGTATGCTTCTGTCAGCACTTGGATATTTGTCAGTAATACAGAAGTATATACTTTATACAACTTACTCTCTACTCCCAAAAGCTGGCAATACTGCAACTTTTAGGGATTTAAATGGGTTGTGTTTCCTGTATGTAGCAGGAAACACTTGATGATGCAGGACACAGTGAGAGATAGCTGAGAAATTCCACTATTTTACTCAAATCTGTCATTTATACAGAAATATTTGGTGAGAAAAAAATCCAGAGCTGTATAACATTCACTGACGTCTGCAGGCTAACAAGTCTGTCATAAAGTCGCACCCTCTGTATTCACTTATCTCTAACCCTATTATATTTCACCTCTCTTCCGAGTGATCTTAACCCAATCTAAATTTCCTCATCCTAGCTCCCACTCCCACAGTTGTCCATAACCTGTGTGAATTTCACAGTGACGCATGGATTTACTGAGCCAAAGAAACACAGCCAGATTACCAGCCTTTATATTATCTGCTTATAATTGCATTGAACTATATTAATACTTTAGTAAGTTTAATTTATAATATCTGCTATCCAATTTATGCTTTGCATTCATTAACTCCATTCCCCTTAAGCCCCTCTTTATTTTGCTGCTCCCAAGTTGTTGTTTTGTTTTTATTTTCATTCACACATGCATAATCTCCCAGATGGTTTTCAGTGTGTTTTACCTTTAAGGAGGTACACTTTAACTGTTTTAAGTAAATACATAAGGAAATAACTGACACCAACTTCTGTCAGTAAAATTGTACTGGATCAACCCCTTCCAGGCTCTTAAAGGTAGCAGTTTAAAAAGAGAACTTCATTATACCATTCTTCTATGATACCTCTATATTCATTCTGTAGAGCATTTATGAGGTCAGGCACTGATGTTGGATGGGAAGGCCTGGCTCGCAATCTCTGTTCAAGTTCATCCCAATAGTGTTTAATGGTGTTGTGCCCAGGTATTTGTGCGGGCAAGTCAAGTTTCACACCGAAAGCATCAAACCATGTCTTTGTAGTCCTTGCTTTGTGCACTGGGGCACAGTATTTTTGGAATAGAAAAGGGCCTTCCCCAAACTGTTGCCACATAGTTGGAATCATAGCATTGTCCAATATGACTTGGTATGCTGAAGCATTAAGATTGTCTTTCACTGGAGATAAGGGGCCTAGCTCAAACCCTAAAAAACAGCCCCATACCATTGCCCCTTCTCCACCAAACTTCACAGTTGGCATAATGCAGACAGGCAGGTAACGTTCTTCCGGCATCTTCCAAATGCAAACTCCAGGTCACATTATACATCGTTATTGTAAATTATTTATTTTGTGATCATGTGTTTTTCTTGTTACTTATTTCAATACGATCATGGGGAAAATGTATCAAGCTGAGAGTTTTTCGGCAGGTTTGAAAAACCAATCAGATTCTAGCTATCATTTATTTAGTACATTCTACAAAATGACAGCTAGAATCTGATTGGTTGCTATAGGTAACATCTCCACTTTTCAAACCCGCTGGAAAACTCTCAGCTTGATACATTTACCCCCATGTGACAGTTCTCTTTAACTACGCATTTGTCATGGAATGTCTTTCAATAGAATGTAGCGGGTTCTCAAGATACCTATCTTATCACCCTACTCTTCAAACTATTGGCACAATAATCAGTTGTATGTGTAAAGCACTAACTGTACGTGTCACTGCTGCTCTTATAATTCAATAGTTAGACTGAGATATCCACAAAGAGTGCAACAGATATGGTAGTATATGGTAGTATTCAATTGCAAATGAAAAAATAGTGTCATGTGCTTAACTTGAGAACATTATTGTGCCAATAGATATGGTAGGCACCAATTCAATATAATATAATTAGAGATGTTCACTGACCCCCGTGTTCTGGTTTTGGATCTAGATTAACTTCGTGTTTTGGTTTTGGCAAAACCGCCCTTGCGTGTTTTGGTTTTGAATCCCTATTTTTTTCTAAAATCCCTATTTTTTTTCCCCCCTAAAATCACATAATTTTGGTCTTTTTTTCCCCCTACATTACTATTAACCTCAATAACACTAATTTCAAGTTATTTGCAGTCAATTTTGACCATCTCACAGGTCACAATATTATTTTCATAAACTTTCGGACAACGACTGCAGCGACCTGGCTGGATGGTAAGTGACAGAAAAATGGCACAAACACACGGCAGTTCATAGCACATCTAGGAAACATTGCCATACGGCAGTGGCAGAAAAGAAAAGTGGTGCAAGATGGAATTGTCCTTGGGCCCTGCCAAACACCCTTATGTAAGATATTGAAAAGGACATGTACAGTTTAACAAATCAAGCGACAAGCAGTGCCACTTTTTTGGCTGAAGTGCTTGGTTTGTTTGGGCCCGCACAAAACAAGCTACCAATAGCTTAGCTGCCTTAAGCCTAACAATGCTGTCAATGAACTCTACATTATTAAGCCATGTCTGATCGTGCTGCATCTTTAATCTCCGTCTCCTCTGTAGATACCTCCCTGTCATCCCTGAAGAACTGCCAAACTTATGTAGACATAGGAATGGATCTTACAACTGGAGTGACAATAGATCTGCTTTAGACAGACTGTGACACAACAAACATGTGTGCAGCATGGAATCTGTCATGTTGGAATACGCTGCATTGAACAAAGATTTAAACCAATATATAGACGCAGTTGAGGAGGCTGTACATAAGTTAAAACGTGACCCACCGGATGAAATACCGGATTTAAGAGAGCTTGTACACGAGAGGTACACTGCGCTTCAGAAGAATAATACAGAGGAGGCCCTGAGGCAGGACAATACTTTAAAGAACAGCTAAGAGACCTGAGAAAACAAATGGGTGTGTCACTGGCCCCTGCAGACTAAGCTTTGGAAGATGATGACGAGGAGATCGCTGTCACTCTGAGCACATGAACGGTACAGTGAAACAGAATGAATCATGAAATCAGTTATGGTTCATTTGATCGCTCTACCTGTTCCTTGGATTACTGTGGTAATTCTACAGCTAATACATGGACAGAGTGAATCGGGCGGTTATGTACAAGGTGCCCCTCAAAGGTGGGAAAGGGATCTCGGATATCCCCACCATGCTGCGCGCCTTCTTTGTCTGCAACTGCATCCGCAGAACTCTTATTGAAAAGAACATTTGCTCTGCTGGGAAGTCCATGTCTCGCTTTTTGCCTCCTGCATCTTTGGAGGACCCTTGGTTGGGACAAGTGGAACAGCTCCTTCCCTTACAACTGGACTACACCTTGGTTTTACCTCGATGTTGGAAAATTTGTGAGGGAGCACCATCTGGAGGGACTTATATCAGACTTGTGGTAGCCAAAAACTGTCCACAAGCCATCAGAGCAAAATGCATTATGGAGTCTGATCCAGGGCTCCCTGCTGCAACAAAACGTGTGGGAGAATGTGGCCTCTAAGAAGCTGACTAATAGACACAAAGACATTGCACATTGCATGGATGGCTATCCAGGGGGGTCTGCCTCTCAGGACATTCATGCAATCCCGGAACCTGTGCCAATATGTCCACTGCCCCTTCTGCATCACCAGAAGGGAAACAGCACAGCATATTTTTTGGGACTGCCCCACTGCACAGGCACTGTTGGATGCCTTGGAACATGAACATGGACAGTGTGCCCAGAACTTGCCTTTCACACCATTCAGTATTTTATGGAATATTTCCTGGGACTCACATCGTTAAGGCAATCAAGGAAGCCTGGTGCCTTATGAACTACTTTAAGGACGCTCTTTGGCTTACCAGGAATCGCCTCATCTTGAAAAGGGAGAAGATGACTATCCAGGACTGTTGCAAGCTGATCCACAGCCTGCTAAGAGACTATAACACCATTGACTGAGGAAGATGATTAATGTTCTGTCTCCCTCTTCTTGTTCTCCCCCTATATGTGTCTGTTTACTCAATAAAATCATGGGCTTGTGTCTCCCCCTCCCTTACTCTCTCCAACTCATTCCCCCATCACTGTTTGAAGTTTTGTTGAATGTCTTGCCTTAATTTATGCACCCTTCCCTATATTTGAGTCTGTCTCAATAAAGCTTCGGCCTTCTGTGTTCTGCTGAGAATCCATTTTAATGACACAGTACAATGTGACTGCAGATTTAGACCAAGACTGCCAGCCCTATTATTTCTATTTCAGCAATGACAATTAGCAATGGACCTCTCCTGTTTGTGTGTTAGCTATATAACACCGTACAATGGGACTGCAGATTTAGAAGACCAAGCCTGCCAGCCCTATTATTTCTATTTCAGCAAAAACAATTAACAATGGAGTTCTCATGAATGTCACTGAAGACTTTGAAGAACACTGCTACCACTCCTTTTTCTTTTCCACCTATAATGCTGCCCAATTGCACTAGAGTCTGCCAAGCACTGTGCTACCTATCTGTGTCCCTCTGTGAAATGGTGCTGGATCACCATGGAGGGTACTTATAGAATCCAAAACTCGCGAGATCCGACGACGTAGCAACGTTTTGCCTCATTTTCAAATCTGAGGGCGCGGAAAGCCGGCTCGGTATTCGGATCTGCTAAGTTCGCGTGTGTTCAGTTCCCAGGGAACTGAGCCTGAGCATCTCTAAATATAATCAATCAATAAATAAACCAGATAATACTGAAAACAAAACCAAAGACGCCCATTGGCCACCGTCGCCGTGATGCACAGAGTGACTTCCGCATTCCACGTGGTTGCTACATACAATATCAAAGGTGGAGTGCAGCATCATCGCAATGGACTATGAAAAAAACCCTGCAAACTGAAAATCTGGGACGCCGATATAAGTATATATTAGGGTCCGTTCCTAGCAGTATTTTGGTCTGTGTGTGCAGCTCTGTACGCTCCCTACTCACTAAAAGAGCTATAATCACTTGCACACTATATGTGCAGTCTGCATTTACTGTGTACTAGTTACTATTTATTTGCAACAGTCTAATCATATATACAATAAATATTAGCCCATTTTCTATATCTTACACATCTGATTTGTGTACAATTACATTTATTTAATTTTTCTATTTTAATTTTTACTTTATTATTAGTATCTTTTTTTTCTTTGGTTTTGTTTTCAGTTTTATCTGGTTTATTTATTTTTCAATTATATTATATTAAGCTTGTGCCTACCATATTAATTGGCACAATAATGTTCTCAAGTTAAGCACATGACGCTATTTTTTCATTTGCCATTGAATACTAAGAATGAATATGCTTTTGTGTGGGTAGTATAAGTGGGAGTATGGTATGTTCTAAAAAAGAGATGGGTTTTTAGAGAGCATTAAAAGATTTTAAGGCTGTGATATCAGAAGTGGTAGGGAAAACCATAAGTGGGTAGCAAAATGGGAGAAGTCTTGTTGACAGAACTGAGAGGTGGTTACCAGAGGCGCAGGTCAGAGGTAGATTTAAGAGGGTGAGAGGGAGAGTATTTTGAGATGAGATTTTATATGTAAGAAGGGGTTGAGGGATTTTTGGGTAAGGAGGAGTGTAAAAGAACCTGTATTTTACACCATAATTGTGCTCGCTATCTTCTTCTACTTCTGGATATGCTTGTTACATTACCATACGCATTTACACTTCACACTTTTGGAAAAATGTAATGAGACATTTTTGATAAAAATCTGCTGCCTTCTACTAGGATGCTGAAGATGATACGAGGGTGGACATTTCAGCAAGACAATGTTCCCAAACACACAGCCAAGGACACTCTCAATTGGTTTCAGAGAAAGAAAATAAATCTGCTAGAATGGCCCGGCCAATCACCTGACTTGAATCCAATTGAAAATCTATGGAAAGAACTAAAGATCAGAGTTCGTAGAAGAAGCCCACAGAGCCTTCAAGATATGAAGACTATTTGTGTTGAAGACTGGGGCAAAATAACACCTGAGCAATGCATTTAACTATTTTCTTCATACAGGAGGCGTCTTAACGCTGTCATTACCGACAAAGGCTTTTGTACAAAGTATTAAATAAATTTCAGGAAGCTTGTTCAATACTTTTTCCCTGTGTCATTTCATATTATTACACAAAACTTAATTTATGGGCATCTATGTTTTGATTGCTTTGCATGTGTAGATTGCAAGGGTTGTTGCTGACATTTGGTGTAAATTTCATTACAATAGCCACATTAAATATATATTTTCACCTGCTGTATATGTATGAAATAGAATCTTTACTCGTACAATTTCAATAACAGAATCTTACACATGGTACATATAATAGATGACAATCTATGTGTAGGTACAATATCTTATTAATTATGTATATGTATTATTTGCTTGCTGTTATGTGTGTATGTATCTCAGAATTCATTACAATTCACATGTTGGCTGCATTATCTCCATTTTCATCTTGCAGTGCAAAGTTACCACCCAAAATGGCCGACATCATACAATACATTGTTACAAGTACATGTTAGCAGAATATGGCTCAAAGGCCTAATTACTAACTACTAACAATGCAAGCTTCATAGCCTCAGTAACCGAGTTTAACTTTTTAGACTACACAGCCAGTAATATATCTTTATCTAGCATTGCCCGCTAATTTCCCTTTGGTCAAACTCCCCAGCAACATTCACATAAAGAAAAAAAAACTGCAGCTTGTTTATGGATGGGTCACTATTAAATAATATAATGAATAATTAAATAATATATAATGATATATAATGAAAAAAAATATATATATAGAGAGAGAGAGAGAGAGAAAATGGTAAGGATAAATTAAATAGGAAAATATTGGGTGAATAAATGTAAATCTAAAAATAAAAGTAAAAAAAGAATAAAAATTAAAAATAAATATGAAAATAATAAATACTAACAAAGTGAAAAAGTAAATACTGAATACATATATTTATGGATGTGTGAATGCAATAACCCCAAAGGTATCTTCAATTTATCTGATAGAACATTATCTACATCAGAGGTTTCCCTATTAATTAAAGGACTAAAATTTGGCCTAATATATTTGAGTCATTTGTAGAGCTTAACAGGTTTATTAGAGCATTATGCTGCAAAAAGTATTTTGCCATAAAAGATATTAAAAAGAAGAAAGAGGTGTCTATGCCCATTCTTCTTGATAAGAATGATGATGTTGCTTTCACTATTCTGGAAGACTTGTGGGATGAAAATATGGCATTTCCCAACAATAATATTCCCTTTTTTGCCATCAGTCATTCAACATATTAAGGAAATATAGAAGGACATAGTAGATTAAGGTGTAAATTAGGATTCTTTCAAACATATGTTTACATATGACAATTTCATTATGTACTAAACCTTGTAAGCTATACAGTAATCTGACGAGAGGAAAGAAAAATGCTCTAAAAGTTTTACAATCAGACACTTCAATCATATTAAAGAGGCTGATAAGGTTGGGGGTGGGGGTCATTCAGAATTTGACAGATTATAAATCTGAATCTTATAGACAACTTCTTAATATTAACTTTTATCAGAAACTTCCCAATAATTCAAGCTCAATATATCAGCAACAACTAAAGGATATGTTAGATGATGTCCTGGTGGCTGAGGTCATCTCTAGAGAGACATGGAGTTTTTTGTTCCCCTTCCCCGACACTCCTATTTATTATCACCTTTCCAAAATACACAAATCACTTGTTGCACCTCCATGTCATTCCATTATTTCTGGTTTGGGTTCCCTCACTTCTAAGTTTACGTTATTATTTACAGCCACTGGTGTGTTCCCTAAAATCTTATATATGGGATTCTTTGCATCTTCTTCAACTAATTAGTGATATATTATGACAAGAGGATTATGAATTTCTCACTTTACATGTGCAATCTTTTGTACACCAACATACCACACAATTCAGGGATAGAGACCATCACCAAGGTGTTATCAACCCAGAGTGATCTTTTGGTTCTACACCAGATATTTATTGTGGATTCCATCACTTTTATCTTAACACACAACTATTTTCTTTTTGATGGTGCACATTTCTTACAGGTGATGGGCACGGCCATGTAGACCAGGCTTGTGCCGAGTTACGCCAGGTTCTATGTAGATGCATTTGAAGAAGAGCGCATTTGGGGTGCGAATCTGGTCCTCTATGACTGCTATATTGATGATTTATTTATGATTTGGAAGGGGGATGAGCAATCAGCAACACAATCTTAACACATTCAATTTGAAATTTAAACATAACTATAACAAGGTCTCCATAGATTTTCTGGATCTGACTTTGGTCGTCGAGGGCACTGAAACGTTGACATATAAAAGAAAGTGGATTCACATAATTATTTAATTATAATAGTGCACATTATAGTTCTTGGAAGAAAAATATACTTAAGGGCCAACTTATGCGTTTGAAACGTAATTGTTCTATACCTGATAGATTTGATAGTCAAGCCAAAGACATGATAGATTTATTTAAAGAAAGAGGTTATCCAAAGACGATGCTACAGAAGGCCCAGAGTGAAGTGATGCTTATGGATTGTAATATACTTCTTCACAATAAAAAAGATAGACATATGGGACCAAAAGAACAATATGGTTTAAGTTCACAAGCCATAGATGTAGCCTTCATTTCTAAGTTTAATATTGCTTCTCACCAAATTAACAAGATAGTTTATAAGAACTATCCAATCTTAAAAACAAGATCCAGTCCTACAGTCTTTGCTTCCAGAAAAACCCAGAATCATCTTTTAGAAAAATAATAACTTAAAAAACATATTGGCCCCAAGTTTTATAAGTAAACAGGTACAAGAAGTCAGCCTTTATCCCAGAATGAAGTTAGTGCCTAAATGGTTGTCTACACCAATATATAGCACTTTTAAGTGTGCCAGACTAAATTGTATTATTTGCAGACATATTAACCATAGAACAAAATATCTCTTTTCTACTAACAACAACAATAAATTCACTATTAGAGGTTTTATCAAGTGTAATATGGATTTTGTGATTTATCTATTATAATGTAGTTGTTCACTTTAATATATCGGTAGAATGATATGACCATTATTAAAGTAATTTCATCGTTTTCCAATAATCATTGTCTGCGATTTGTGTGGTTCCAAAGCACAAGCAATTTATTTAGCAAAAGCAAAGGTTTAACATTTCAATAAATAAGTACAGGCAGCCATACAGATTGTATTTTCCACAGTAGCAACATGTGGAAAAACTCAGACAAAATTACTAAAAGGTCAGACTGGTGCAAAAAGATTTTCAATGATAATGCTAATATATTGGAATCACTATATTACTGTTGACCGCATCCCTAGGGGCTTACGTATCAACACATCCCCTACCTTTGGGACTGATGATGCTGAGTTCATGAAAGACTGGGATCAAACTCTACATGAGTGCTCCCTGAATCTCATGAAACTCATTATCCGTGAAAAGAAAAAAATGTTTCATAAAACTGAGAAAGAAATAAAAATCAAAGATGTTCTCTTAGAACCGTTCAAAACACAAGAGGACTATTCCATTAACGAACAGGTTCTCAATAAAAAACTTGAAAGGCTAGAGTTGGAAGTGGTTAGAACAAAGGAAAAAAAGTTTATCTGGGACAAACAGGATTACGAGAGAAATAACATCAAACAATGGAAAAGACAGACAACACAACCTTTCCATAAGAATAACTATTCCTTCTTTATACGCAGCTAATTTCCCTAGACTAATTAATGCAATTCGAGGCGACCTAACACAATGGAATACATTTCACATTTCCTGGATTGGCAGGATGGCTTCAATTAAAATGAATGTTTTACCTAGATTGCTTTATCTGTGGCAAACACTCCCAATTCAGGTTCCCTTGCATGTTCTCCAGCACCTTCAGCAAATAGTATCTAAATTTGTATGGGCAGGGCGTAAGCCTAGAGTACGTATGCGAATACTCTCTAAACATCAAACCTCTGGAGGACTAGGCCTCCCTAATATAATAAAATACTACAGAGCTACGCATATGTCACAGTGTATCTTATGGCACTCGCCCCCTCAATATAGAGTGTGGATTGAGACAGATATATTACAACTGTATTCTCCGTACTCCTCACTCTGGATACCATCCCAATATAGGACTAGACGTTTAGCCCAGCTTGTAACTGCTCGTTTTTCTGTTTCATTGTGGGATCAAGTGACCAGATTCTATAAGTTGCGATCCGACTACCCATTGCTTGTCCCACTATGGAACAATAAAAACTTTGAGCCAGGGTTAGATCATAAAATGTTTCACTACTGGTCCGCACATAACTTGCTCTTCATTTGGGATCTGGCTCCGACTGGGGTTTTTCCTACATTCTCAGACTTACAGAGAAGATTTCATTTAATTCAGAAAATCTTCTATCAATATCTTCAACTTAGGCACCTCTATCGATCTTTAAATGCGCCCCCCCCCCTTCGGTTCATTGTTCTTCTTTAGAATCTCTGTGTTGCCGTTCCCCGACTACCAGAGGCTTAATCTCCACTTTGTATCAATTGATTAATAGCTTTGGCCAGCCCGACAAAGACCCTCATGAGCTCGCCTGGGAGAGAGACACCGGGGAGACCCTGACTCCTAAAGAATGGTCAAAGGTGAGAGCTAACATAGCTTAGTCATCTATATCAGTTAGGATAAAGGAAAACTCTTACAAAATTTTCTACAGATGGTATTTGGTCCCCTCTCGTCTCCACTCTATCTTTCCGACTACTAGCGATAGATGTTGGAGAGGGTGCGGTTTGCGGGGTACCCTGTTGTACGTTTGGTGGTGCTGTCCTAAATAACGATCTTATTGGCTTCAAATTCATAATCTCATCAAGGATATTACACTGGTTAAAATGCCCGAGTCCCCCCTATACTCGCTTCTACCCAGACGGCTCCCGGGCACTAGTCGGTCCACACAAAAACTTATCAATCATATATTAAATGCTTCTAAATGTTTAATTGCTGCTCTATGGAAAAACACCTCTCCCCCCTCTCTCTCAGCCACTATTAATAAAGTTTGGTCAGTTTATAGGATGGAAAGTATCACAGCTCATCTTAAAGACAAACCAGTGAATTTCAAGAACACATGGTCTTCCTGGACGAATTACTATGATGCTGAACCTCCCTTGACAACCGTTTGACGAATCTCCTTTGCTTTGATAGGTTTCCCCATCGGGCTTATGAAGGATCACCACACATATAAGTTTTGTAAATTCCCAAATTAAATTGATCTCTATATAGCCACACGGGTTAATGCCTCCCTTCTCTATAGTCTGTAGCATAAAACAATGAGTAAAATATTCTCCTGTTCCCCTCCCCATCCCCCTAAAACCTTTCCTTTCCTTTTTGTTCGTCTCCCCCCCCCCCCCCTGAAAAATAAAAACAACCAACATTTTTCTTTTCCGTATACAACATACCTTAATTTTAGATAATTAATCTAAGTCTTTCTTACTATTGTGTGTAAAGTTTATTGAATTTCATATGTAAGCAACATGTTTATACATTCTTTTGGTATGTTTCAAACTCATTGTTTTGTTTTGAAAAAACCCCAATAAAAATTATTTTAAAAAAAAAAAGAATAACTATTCCTCACATCCTGATAACACACATAAGTCAGATTATTATTGGAAAACCGTTAAACAGAACCGTGATAGAACACGCTACAGCCCCCCCACTAAGAAACATCCACCTGTAGAACAGCTACCTCTTAGGAACAGATTCCTCACATTAGACACCATTGATGCCAGTGATAGTGACGATTTTTTATCTCCAGTACGCTTGTTACACGAGAGAGGGGGCAACAAGCGGAATGTCAAAGAAAATATCAGAATAGCTTCACCCATGAAGTGCAGACACATGGAAGAAGGGGAAAGCGAGGGGGCTTACAAAAAACAAAGGAGAAGGTTCAATTCATCAACAACAGAACGTTAAAAGAAAATGGGATTTTCAATTTATCAAAACACCAACTTAACTGTTCAGAATTCTCACTACTTAGCAAAGCACTCTCATTTGCCCCTACACATAAACCTAATAAATTTCAGATGTTTATAGATATCAATAAATACACTAGAAAATTGACGTTGAAGCGACATTTCTCTAGAAAGGACACAGCTATTATTTCTAATTACGAAAACAAGTCCAAATCAGGTCTAAAACCCATCTCTAAGTTTTATCCTCTAGAATCTAGAAGTAGCCATATTGATCTTTTCCAGGAATTGATAATTAAAGACCTGTGTAGAGAAAATTACAGTAACCCGAAAACCGCTAATCTCACCAAACAGGAACTTCTATGGATACCCTAGCTAATAACAAAGAATTAATTATAAAACAAGCTGATAAAGGGGGAGGTGTTGTTCTACTAGATAGATCAGCCTACATAGAAGATGCAGAGAGATTATTGAACGATGAAGCTTCATATATTAAATTACAGACTGACCCTACCATGGAATACGTATCGTTATTATGAAATACACTCTTAAAAGTCCTACGTAATAATGTACTAACTAAAGATGAATATCAATATTTACTGGTCTTGAACCCTATTATTCCTGTTTTCTATTTTCTACCAAAAAATTCATAAAACATTGAACAAACCTCCTGGTAGACCTATAGTGGCCGGTATAGATTCCCTTACATCCCATATTTCCGAATATGTCAATATGTTTCTTAGTAAATACGGCACTAAGCTTGAATCTTATCTTAAGGACACGAGTAGCGTTCTGAACATCTTTGAGGATTTTTGTTGGAACCCTAACTATATTTGGCTCACCATTGATGTTCAATCATTTTACACAGCTATTGAGCATGAAAAGGGCATTAATGCTTGTAGAGAATTCCTAGGTCCGGACCCAGATCTCTCCTTAGAACATAAAGACTTTCTGTGTGAATTAATGAAGTTCATTCTTACTCACAATTACTTTAAATTTCTAGAAACCTTCTATCTCCAGATATGCGGCACAGCTATGGGCACTATTTTTGCGCCAAGCTTCGCCAACCTACTTATGGGAAGCTTGGAACATGAATACATATATAAGCCCAATCCTTTCTCCCACTGCATTAAGATCTATAAGAGATACATAGATGACATTCTTATGGTTTAGGAGGGTGATGATGAATCCATTAATTCATTCCTTGCATATATTGGTAATAATAACTATAATTTTAAATTCACAGCTAATCAGAATACTACCAGCATTGAATATCTAGACTTAGTACTTACAGGAATTAACAATAGGGTTGAAATTAAGAATTTTGTTAAAACGGTTGATACCAATAGCTATCTCCATTATAAAAGCGGTAATGTAAAGAGATGGAAATCCAACATCCCATACTCTCAATTCTACAGGATAAAAAGAAATTGCAGCAATGACTCTCAATGTAGGGAACAACTACATATGTATGCACAACGCTTCCAGGAAAGAGGCTACCCAGATAAATTAATTTCAGAAGCTCTAACGAAAATTGAAGGGGTTAATAGAACTGACTTATTACAATATAAAATCAGGGATTACCAAAAGGAACGTATCCCCTTCATTACCAATTACAATTCCTGCGAATATAGAATAAGGTCCACCATCTCCAAACATTGGGAGATTTTACGCATGGACCCCATCTTAGCCACTATCCTCCCTACAAGACCTGACATTATCTTCCGCAAAAATAGAAATTTGAAAGATTCTCTTGCCCCGAGCATGATACCTGACAATCACACCAACACCTCCAACACATTCTTAGCGGTTAAGGGTTTCAACAAGTGCAGTCATTGCAATATTTGCAAATTTACGAGTCCAGACAAGAAAGTATTCTATAACCATGATAATAGCCAGAAGTTCAATATAAAAGAGTTTATGAACTGCCAAACATCTTCCGTTATATATCTATTTGAATGCTCTTGTGGTCTTAAATACATAGGCAAAACAAAAAGACCATTGAAACTAAGAATCCAAGAACATGTCCGTAATATCAAAAACAAAATTGAATCCCATTCTGTCTCCAGACATTTTAACAAAAAACATAACTCTGATCCAAACCACCTTACGTTCAAAGGAATAGAGAATGTATGCTTAGGGCGTAGAGGTGGAGATCTCCAGTCCAAGCTCTCTAAAAGAGAAATGTTCTAGATCTTCCAGTTGAACACCCTTACCCCTTCCGGTCTCAATGAAAGCTATGAAATTGCACCCTTTTTATAGCAATGTGTCCTAATAAATTTTAGACTACCTTTATTACATATTTTAGCATATTACTGTGGGCCGTTTATGGTTGATGGCTACTATCACTTTTGTTTAGAATGGCCACAGACTCAGATTGTGTTTGGGTGCATAAGATAGCACCAAAATATGTATTCATATTTTAGCAATTGTCATCTTGATTGTAGATCTATGTACTGTTTTTATATATGGCTTTCATATGTATAATTATTGTTTATTGGATGTTTTATGTGCCATGTATTTATTATCTTACATTATTAATATCCCATATTGCACTTTTTAATATATATTGTAGTTCCCCTGCTTAAGATGGCCACTATTGGCCTCACATGTTAATAGTCTATGCCGGTTGCCCTCATCCAAGATGGCCGCCACACTCGTTTTTTTCCCCAGAGGCTTCTAAACAATAACTTGGCTATGGACATGATTTACTAATATCCTGGGACACAGACCCTTATGCCCTTAGAGCATAATACTCAATTTTCATTTTTGTTGCACGCGCGCGATCGCGAGTGGTGCGCGTATACGCGGTATCGTCCGCGCACTGCGCATGCGCAAAATGCCCACCATACAAACTATTTAAACAAGCCCTAAACATGGGCTACATGTTTTTCCTCCTGATGAAGTCTACTAAGACGAAACGCGTTGAGGCACCATTACTTCTGTATATGCTAATCAGGTCATACTGCCACCCTGGTCATTTAATGTTATATACCCTGATACTTCTGTGTGGAGATAGTTGGTAATACCTTTAGAACCCTCCAGGGATCCATACTGGTACAAGTTGACCTACTGCTAAGTACAGATAAGCTTTTATTTACCTTGCATAATGTGAGTTTGCATTTTATATGTTTGCTGAATAAATTCTTGGTACATAAATTACTACACTATATGGCTCCTCTATCTCTATTATTCTGGCTGATTGGAGTTTGATAGCGGTGATTACATTGGGACGACTGCCCGTGGCTAAGAAATATCGCATACTGCATTTGCTGTTTTTCCTGTTCCTGATTCACTAGGTGGAGCCGAGATTTCCTCTTGGAGACCCTGATACAGATAAGCTGGTTTTATATTACTTTCTGGTACACTCCCACCTATTGATTTGTATTATAATCTGGTGAACTGCATTACTCTATACACCTCCTGTTTAACCCTGTCTTTTTGCATATGATTGGAGAGTTTGTAAGCTGTGTTACACTGGTCCAGCAAACTTTATATGAGTTGCACTTGAACTTTTCTATCCCATTTTGATATCGGACTTGAATTTCTGCACCGTGTCTGATACGTTTGGTCACTCTGTCTAGCATTTGGATTGAGATTGGACTATTTACATATATTGTTGGATATCAACCCAGAGATTTGAACTGCATCCATATGCTCATTTATTCTGTACCCACTTTGTTTAGTATTATCTGCTAACATCACCATTGCGCCTTCCCTCTCTTGTACCTACTATATTTTATTTTCGCCCTTACCAGCCAGAGTTTTGAAGGAAGGCTGCCTCCTCACATGGAAGAGGTGTACATGTGAGGTTGAATTCTACTACTTCACTTATACAATACTGCATTGAGCGCCAGTGTTTACATCTTGTTTTCTATATATATATATATATATATATATATATATATATATATATATTCATTTATTTTATTATTTATTTTTAAGTGACCCATCCATAAACAAGCCGCAGAGTTTTTTGTTTTCTTTTGGGTTTTTTTCTTCATGTGTTGTGTTTTTATTTTAGATAGATTTAGATTAACTATATACATTTATTTGGCTTCATAATAAAGGGTTACATTTTATTCCTTTCCTTTGTCTGTCTCACACAATTCATTCTCTATAAGAATTTAATTGGTTTGTTTAAAGCTGATAGAGTGATTACAAATAAATCTTTATAAACAGTCCCAGGGAGCACGAGACAACTAGATTTCCCTCTGATGAAGTTACTTTAATGTAATAAAACGTGGCAGGTTATTTTATTGTTTTAGAGAACCCTGTTTGAATTGTTATCTATGAGCGATCTCACAAGGTAATTTGAATATCATTATTTATATATTTGAAACCAACTCTTGCCTTGGATACAAGTGGACTGCACTGATACTGCAAACATTGTGAGCCCGATACTCCACTGGAGATTTATTTTGCTGTTACCGGCTACCTAGTCTCATCGATTTCACACATACGCACAGATTTCATCAGCGCTTTTTTCAGCAGTTTTTCAGCTATGACAGAGTTTCCACCCCGGTCTATCATTGACTCAAAGGTTCATTTGCATTTGTTATAGGCTTACTAGGGATCCAAATTTACCGGCTTGATAGGTAAGAGCTGCCGGACAGTTCTTTCTGAGTGGCCTCAGCTTTTTCATATACCTATTTGCTCATTACCATCTAAATGCACCTTAGGACAATTGTTCCCGTTTCATTTACCATCAGACTGTTTATTCTGGATTAGTTTGCGGTGAGATCTGGACATTAAATTCACAATACCATTACTTCCTTGAGGTGTTCATACTTACCAACAAATTAAGGTTTTTTTTCCATTACCAGGGAGATCTGCTCTTGCAGATTCATCCATCATTTTCTGTCTGTCCTGAAACATTTATTGATACAAGTTTTTACTTGGGCTAAAGAGCTATGCTAAATTTTTCGAACAGAACGCCTTTTTTTTTTTTTTATCTGTGAGCCCACAGTATTACAGTAATAAGGACTCCTTTATAGGTATTTATTAGTAATTGTGCAGCACTTTAGCCACATTATAGTTTCCTGTATGATTATCCAGAGTATTTTGTATGTATTCTTTTGTAGGGTTTTTATTATTAGTTTTGACTGTTTTATTATTTAGTTTAGTGTTTAGTTTTATTATTAGTTTTATTATTAGTTTATTCTTTTGTAGGGTTTTTATTATTAGTTTTGGTAATAATAATTATCTTTGCATCCATCTATTATAAATATATTTCTATTTATTGTATTTATACCACTGTGTGAGACCATCCCTTGTTTATTCCTCCAGGAGAAAAGTTTTCTATAGGTATTTTGTTTAGCGCTGCCTTTTTGTTTCTATATTAGGAAAACAGCCATAGCTGAAAATGAATGGCCACGAACCCCAAATGAATGCCATTCCTTCTTAGGGTTAGCATATGTTATGAGATAAAAGGACATGCACATGGGGTACTTACACGAACATGGTAACAGACAGAAACTCCTTGGATACTACTCCCTACACTAAGACTCAGGAATAAGAGGGGCACCCTCATGTGTTAGAGCAGTAGCCGCTACAGCACTGCTCTAGAAAAAGTTGAAGACTTTGTGTTAGGACAGCTGTTGGAAATACAAGTTCCACACCCAGTAAGTGAATTTACCAACCAAGCACAAACACGGCACCTGTCTGTGGCCAGGTTGACTAAGTATGAGTTGGCTTTGCTAATACCCTCCAATGTCACAATCAAGAGGTGTACTAGTCTGAACCCAGCTACTTTATTACCGCTGAGTTCAAAAGAAGGGAGAACAGTGACGGGTTGAACATATGATGGGGAGGACATTGGGACTGAGGCAGCAGTCACAGGAGAGGATACAGAAAATAACCTTTTTCTTTTTGTGACAGTCATGATTACCTTGAGTTGATGAATCAAGAAACACTCCCCACATACGTGATGATCCTATACCTGATGCTGAAATGCAACTCTTTTTGGATGGTTCACAGTATTACACAGAAGGCACCCCACACACAAGTTATGCAGTTACCACAGAAACAGACATACTGATACAGGGACCACTACCTGCAGCCTGTTCAGCCCAGAAAGCCGAACTGGCGGCTCTCACCTCAGCTTGTATTCATGCTGAAGGGCAGAGTGGTAGCTTTTTGGGTAGCCCATGACAATGGACCAATATGGAGATGTAGGGACTTTGTAGAGTCTGCTGGTAAACCCATCCATAAAAAATGTAGACTATATGCGGTCTCTCTTCACAGCACTACAATTGCCTATACAAGTAGCAGTGGTGAAAGTTAAGGCACACACTAGGGAAGATGAAATACAGACCAAAGGTAGCGTCCCTAAACCCCTTACCTACCCCAGTCATGACAGTGAGTATTGAATCATTTGACTTTGAAACATTCACAACTTTACAGAGCCAAGTCTCTCCAAAGGAACTGGGAAAGTGGAAACCACTGGAAGCAGCTGAGGACCAAGGGGTATGGATGGCAGGGCATCGTTACTGCCTGCCCCAGTCACTCTATCCCATCATGGCTCAGCTCCTATAAGGAAAGGCTCATATATCACGTGATGCCATGATTAATATCCTAGAGAAAAACTGGATAGTGCCTGGATTCTCACAGGCAGCTCAATCTTATGCATTGGGTTGCACTATATGTACCCTTAATGACCCAGGTAAAATGGTGCCTGTACTCAAGAGACACACTGTCAAGACTTATTACCCATTCCAAAGATTACAGATAGATTTCATCCAGCTGCCAAAGGTCTCGGGCTATGAATATGTATTGGTTTGTATAGATCTTTTTTCAAATTAGCCAGAGGCATGGCCCGTAGGACAGCAAACACAAGAACTGTAGCCAATAAACTTCTGGCTGAAGTAGTCTGCATATATGAGGTTGCAGAAGTCATTGAAAGTGACAGAGGATCACACTTCACAGGAGAAATTTTGGGCCACATTTTAAATGAGGTAGGCATCACACAGGCTTTACATGTGCTCTATCATCCACAGAGTAGTGGGAAGGTTGAGAGGTTAAATGGAACCATCAAATTAAAATGACAGAAATTATGGCTGAAACTAACAAAACATGTTTAGAATGTTTACTACTAGCCTTGTTGTCCATAAGGAATACCCCAAATACTAAAACTAAGTTCTTATGAGATACTGTTTGAAATACCCACTATGTTGGGATGTCATTTTTCACACCATTACAGCATAAACATGGTGATTTGACCGATTACATGATAAATCTTCAAAAAGAACTAACTAAAATCCACCATCAGATTTTTTGCTTCAATTCCAGATCCTGATCATATCAGTAAAACTCATAGCCTTGAATCAGGATACTGTGCTTGTATAAAACAATATGTCAGGAAAGGACTGGAGCCAATGTTTGAGGGCCCTTTCCAAGTGCTGCTAACCACACCCACCTCAGAGAAAGTGGACAGACGAGATTCGTCGATCCACGCTTCACACTGCAAGAGAATAACCAGCCTCTTACATTATAAGATAAGTAATTGGTCTAAAACAATTAGAACAAAAGGAGTCAACTGTTGCTAAAGTAATAATTTATGCAGGGCCAATGTCTTTTGCAATTGCAGTACGTATCTGTTCTTTTTTTATTAGACCCATACACTCAAGGAAAAGATTTGACATTAATATAACAACAGAGAGAATCAGACATATATCTGTGATGAGAGGCTCTAAACAAAAATGTGACAAGCTGGGGAAAAAGGGAATTGAATGACAAGTGGGAGGGACTGCCCCCAATACAAAAGTGCATCTGTGAACATTGTAGAAAAGTTATCAGAGGTAAGATGCATCAGGTGGTGTCAGAACCCCACTGACAAGAAACCAAATACTTTATTACTCTTACATAAAACAATAGGAAATGCACTGAACAATTGTAACTGTTGGATTGTACCAAAGCCCCTCCTAGCTCTGTACTGTTTCCATGGGTAGCCATACCTTTGACCCTAAAAGAAATTATGGATCTGAACACCACACAAAAAGTCAGTGAAATATATATGACTAAACCACATACTTTGTGTATTTCACAGTTGCATGGATATCCTGAAGTATGTTTTGAATCCTCACGAAACAAAACATATATAAGGTTAATCCAGAGGGAAAACAGGCTTATTAAGGTCAATTCAACTGATATTAATTTAGGTAGAACAAATTGCATAAAAGCAATATTAAACTACAATCATTCACGTACATCTAACTCAGCAGTAATTATCTCCCTGCCAGCGTTTAATCTTAAAAAACACAAGTGTTTGACTTACCAGCAGCATAGAAAGTTTAATGCAGCATATCGCAATAATTTAAAAGTTCCAATTTGCTTCCCAAATTTAGGCGACAAAATGTATGCAACAGCCTATAAGGTAGTTAATGTTCCTTAAATACCACCTAAGGGAATATACTTATTGTGTAGAAAAAGAGCATTTAGATGGCTTCCTTTTTGGTGCCTATGGTAATTGTACCTTGGTTAGACTGGTCCCTGATACCCATATGATCCCTCATCAAGAATTAAGAGAGATGTTAGAAAATGGGAGAGAGGTACATCATAGGCAAAGAAGGAAAATAGAACAAGCTAGTTCATGGTTTGGGATAAAGTTAGGGGTAACCCTAGCAAACGTCATCTTATTAACCTCAGGAACTGCATTCGACGATAGACAAGTCAGTGATCTATCAGAATTACTAGATAATAGTACAAATATATATGATAGAACATTCAGATATGTGGTAGAAGAGTTGAAAATGATAAAGAAGGAAGTGGTGCAACATAGATTGGTTTCGGATTACCTTACTGCACCATCAGGGGGATATTGTGTGACAGTGAATACGCAGTTTGGTGCTCAATGTTGCACGTTTTTTACAAATGATTCAGATGACTCAGAAACAATAATCAATGAACACTTACAGGAAATTCAGGACTTAAAGTATAAATTTTCAGAAAAAGGAATGTATATTTTGCAGGATGGGTCTCTTGGTTGAACCCTGCAAATTAGTTTGAGGGACTGGGTGTTTGGTTTATGGGAATATAACAGCTGATATTACAAGGATTGTTGCTGAACTTTATTATCTTTTCGCTATCATGTTACTGATATGGGCAATCGAGAAAATGTTATCCGCCTCCTGCCAAAAGAAGTCAACTTGGCAGCAAATTCTTCACAGCAATACGAGAACGTTTATTAAATGGACTATGTCTCGAATATGCAGGAAGGCTTATATGAAGAACCTGAACAATATGAGACAATGAATAATTATGTCTTTTGATTATTGATATGCTTCACCTTTGTTTACTCTCTCTCATTTGCTTTTGAGTGAATACATGTATACATAGCTATAGGGTTAGCAATGGCAAAAGTACTTATACATAAGTGTTGAATGGATTGAACGGAAAATCCCACCTTATCATATCATAAGGTTGGATAAGGTGAACTAGGTCTTACGTGGGTGGTTTTGCCTAGGTAGGGATAAGCAGCTTTAAATGGAATGATCAAAGAAGGCAAATGAGAAAGTGGTGATGATCTCTCCATTATAACATATAGGTTTGCATAGGTAAATGCTTTTATTTTAAACACAATAATTAAAGAAAGAAATGCTTGAAATATGATTTGCTTAGCTATAAGAAATATAGAAATATTTGTATTTCTTAAAGCCAAGGTTTTCTGATGTTCTTGGCAAAAGTATGTGAGATTGACTAAGGACGACCTTGAAGTATTCTGAAAATGATCAAGCTGCAAGGATAAGAGATAGTGTAGAAATCACAAACTACAGGATGTTTTCACCACAGATACAAGACAACATTAGGCAGAGAGCCAAGAACAGATGTCTAGAACTTGAAGGTTATAATGTACTAATTATTATGTAAAACACCTGTGACCACCATGAATGAGATTTCCCTGTATAAATATTAGTGCTTGGGCCAGTAATAACACAGAACAGATTTCACAGACAATGCTGTGTGTGATCAAACTTCTTCTCCGGTGCTGTATAATACCTGAATCACGAGACAACTTCTAAGGTGGACAATAGTCATCTTTGACAGTTGTGAAGATACCGTGTTTTCTAGCCCAAATCTACCAACTTCACACTGGCTGCCACCCACTGGTGCCTTACTATGCCAGGAAGCCTACCCAGTATCTTATACGGTTCCTATAGTCAGGCAAATTCAGTTAGAAAGTAAAACAATACATTTATTGTAATAAAACCAATCACTAGAATAATATATACAAACACTAAATAAATGCCAGGCAGGTTTACCACATCATCTGTCGCTTACCCCACTAGCTTAAGGAGTTACAGTCACCTGGCAGTCCTAACTTGAAGCCCCATGGATCTGCAGTTGTAGTCCACTGGTAGAGAGTGGCAACACAACAACAGACCTTGCACCTTCCAGGAATCAATCTACTGCATTAACAACCCTTCCTCCTCTCCCTGGAGTGGCTCCTTATATCTAGGGTCAAATTTTCACAATGCTTTCCAATCCCTGGGCACTCGGTCTCTCCTTCTTAAATATTGGTGGGTGCTGGACCAGGGGGTTGGAGGGGGAGTGGAGATGAGCTGTGCTTCCACAGAAACTCCTTTGCAGACAAAATGACTGGACTAGTCCTGTGGAGGACAATGGATACTAATTAGCCTTTCCCACCTCCAAATATAGGATAGCAGTCAGCCACTCACCTGTGTCCTGGAACTTGATCCTTACCCATAATCCACCTGGCTTCACTTTAAGAGCAATGAATAACAGATTCACTGCAATATCAACAATATATATATATATATTTACAATGAGCTACATTGTTCCCTTATCCACATGTAATTATACACAGCATTTGTACTCTGGTGAGCTGGGGAACATAAATAGGGCTATAAAAAGTACATGTTGTAAAGCTAAACATTTTGTGAGAAATGAGGGACAGACTGATTGAGGGGATATCAAGCTCTTTTCGTTACACACGTTTGCAGGCACAGTTGTTCATAGCTTCTCCCCCTCTATGCCGCTTTCTTGTAAAGACCTCAGTTTATGTTTAAATAAGCCCCACAGAAAAGGAGAGGGAGAGACAGGATGAACAGAAAAAGAGGAAAGAACAACCACATTTTGAAGTGAAACCAAGCACAACATGTCCCACAAAAGGAGACCCCAGAGCGGAAAGGGTGGGTGCCCGGTATTTTCCAAGAGAACTGACATGCTGTATACCAAGCCCACATATAATCTGCTTGTAGAGACCAGTCGCTGGGGTGAAGAGTTTGCTTGCTCAGAAAGTCTGCCTCCCAATTCGTCAGTCCTGGGAGAATTGTCCTTAAAGTTTCTTTTGGCCCACCAAAACGTTCTGGGGTCTATGTGTGTCTCTCGCATGGCTAGAGGACTCCTGGTGCCTTCCTGATAATTGAGGCATGCCAATGCCGTGGCATTGTCCGACTGTATCTTCACCAACCATCCTTGCAGCAGACACACTGTGCTGACCAGAGCACGACACATCACTCTCAGTTCCAACACATTCATTGAAAGCTTGGATTCCTACAATGTCAAAAAGATGAGAATGAGCGTGAAGAGAAACAGCCCCCATCCCCAAAGCTTAATCCCTAAAAATCGACCTCTGCAGAGACCCTCCCTGTCAGCCACCAAAATGAGAGACTTATGCACTCTCAGGAAAAGATGTATCACATGACTGGAAAGACAGAAGTTCAATTTTAAGAGTCGTTTCAACTAAAACCCTCTCACATGAAACTGAGCAAACTGGACAGCCTCAAAAGTCAATACCATCTTGCCCAGAACCTTCATGCAGAAATGCACTGAAGTCTGTCTGACAGCAACCAGAGTCCTTTCTACCCTTTGCAGGGCTTGAATCTTGTCTCATCACAAGAACACCCTCTGTTTCTGGGTGTTTAAAAGAAGACCCAAAAAGATCATCTGCTGTGACGGAATCCATTTGGACATCTAGAAGTTCAGAATCCAACCAGGTCACTCCAGAATGTGTGCAGTCAGATGGACATGGAACAGAAGCACAGATGGTGAATATTCTTTGATGAGATGATTGTCAAAGTAGGGGATGATTATTACTGTCTTAAACTGCAACAGACCCGCCATGAACTTGGAGAAGATCCTTGGGGTCGTGGTGAGGCCAAAGGGAAGAGTCCAGAACTGGTAATGATATGAACAGCAAAATGTGCTGAAAGCACTTTCTATCCGGAAAATAGATCTGAAATTGGTAGAAATTCCCATAATCACTAACACTTTATCCACTTTTTTATATTTTGCTATTCTATTTTATTTATTTGGTCAATAAAAGTTAAGTTTTATAAACTTGAATATGGTAGAATGCTTAATATTTCCTACCACTCTTGAGAGTTGAAGTGCATCTTTCCAAACACAACTTTCTAATCTTCATATTTATAGTCACTAGATATACAATTAGCCTGAAAGAACAGTTGGGTTTTTGAACCAAAAGCCAGTTGGAGTAAAATGCCAACATATTTGAAGGTAAGGGGCTGAAATAACCACCTCATGCAGAGCAAGATGTTTCATCTGGGTCGGCAGAATCCCTGTCATGCAAAAACGTGGCCACTGGACATCTAGCAGCCCAAGCCTGCCTCTCTCTCTGCAAACCACTTTTTGGATGTTGAATCCTCATTCCTCCTGAAAAACTAAAGGGACAACATGGAAACTTTGGACTTGGGAGCATTAACAGGAAGGAAAGAACTTTTGCCTTCTGTCACCTAACTATTGATGTCATCAAACTCAGGTCCAAACAGGCCCTCTGGAAAAAATAAAATGAGTTGAAGCCGAGATCCAAGCCCCAATTAGTCCCATGTCCACAGCTCCCTCTCACAAGTACTCCGTTGTTCTCTGAATCTGCTCCACCAATGGGAGCAATTCAGACCCCAGCATGTCAGCTAACAAGCTCTCAGAAAGCTGTTAATACCATTGTTCCACAGCATTATTTACCCAAGAAGAGTCCAAAGCAGGCCTCAAAGTGGCTTCTGTTGCCATAAAAATGGCTTTAAGGATGCCCTCGACCTTATGGTCCACACCATCTTTAAGCCAAGCTGCATCTGTAATGGGAATAATAGTTGTCTTTGACAACCGCGCAACATGTGGGGTTGCTTCCCATTTACCAATATCCTCAGAAGGAAGAGGATAACATATCTGCAGGCTATGGGACAACTGAAACTTACAGTCCAGCAGGGTCCATCTCTCGTCCAACAAATCATCCAACTCATATCACATCAAGTGACATGAGGCACTGAGCACCAATAGGGCTGCTCTTCCACCTGGAAAGACAATTGGCTGGAAGAAGGATAAGAAGGAGAGTTGGAGAAGCAATGAGGTAAATACTGACAGCCAAACTGGTGGCTTAAAACTGGTAATTACAGTATCTGTTGTATATATTCATGCACACTATTACAGTTGATATGCAATTGGGTATTAGTAATATATGTGGCTTATTATTGGACATGGTCTGTATTTATAACTGCCGGTAGCTTAGTAATTATTGTTCCCACTTGTTTATTACACAATACTACTACTGCTGCTGTCTGAGCAGTCAAAAGCTCCCTAGTAAAGATCCTCAGTGCTGTTGGCTCACAGTTACATAGGGCTAGATTTACTAAGCTGCCGGTTTAAAAAAAGTGGGGATGTTGCCTATAACAACCAATCAGATTCTAGCTTTCATTTATTTAGTACCTTCTACAAAATGACAGCTAGAATCTGATTGGTTGCTATAGGCAACATCTCCACTTTTTCAAACACGCAGCTTAGTAAATCTAGCCCATAGTGTCCCCCAATAGCAACCCTAGTGGAGATCGGCATTCAAGAAGTCTGGCACTGCATGTTAGGCCCCCAAAGTCTAAAAGTTTACCCACCAATGACTGAGATAAATGTCTGCAGTCTGTAGTTTTAGATCCATGGTTTTTGGATAGTTACAACTTCACATATTTTAAAAACAAAGTTGGCAGCACTTACAAGTAATTATGGTTTACTTCCTAATTTAATAATTAGTGAAGTGGAAGGAACATTTAATTGCCTCATCTCTTTGAACATTACTATATGCTACCTATGCCACAATGTAACCAAACTTTGTAACATAAAGTACCCTGTTTAACACTTAACTTCTAGAGTAACAATAAAGAGTGCCTTTATTATTAACTTACATTAGGTTTCTTACTCCTGTTATAAGGGATTTAACAATTCTGCTGCCAAATGTGACAATTGAGATGGTATCCATATCATCTATTACACAAACTAGCATAATATACCACTGGGATTGTTAGAAAAACATGTAAATGGCAACTGAGATGGTGAAAAGACATTACATCCATGGCCAGCGCTACTATTAGATAAATTAGAGCACCTACATTTCGTTGGCACCTAAAATGCTGCAGTGATATCATGTCACAGTGCAGTGCTATACCTCTGCCTGACAGTGACTCAGAGGAGCAGCAGAGCACATCAATGCTGAGACGAACATCACTCTCCTCTGCAGCGCCTGAGTGGAAACGGTGCCTACTACCCTTTCATTGTCCCAGATAAGTAGTCTGTTTTGTCAACATTATAAATGCACTGGATATGCACCACAAATTGGATTTGCATCAATACACCTAGAAGGCCTGCTAAGACACTTTAAGGTGCACACCTACTCTTGGTTCTCAGGAGAAGCCTTGGTAAACCAGAAGTGCGCGGATGTTTGTATTAGTGGGAAAAAACAAAAAGGTGCATTGTGCATAAATGTAATAATTACATTACAGTCAAGTCACCTCGAAGTTAGAAAGTCCTGTTTCATTAAATGTGAACGTTTTGTTTACATGTCTGCATTTATTTTGCCTACCTTGTATTTCATGTATGTCCTATTTTTCCTACTGTACGGCACTGAAGAACACTGTGGCGCCTTACAAATATATGTTAATAAATAATAATGAAATTAAACTTCAGTTATTCTCTGAAAATATTGATCGGTTAAGTCTGATTTATGGCTTAAAGATAATCATGAGTCAGGAGACATCAAGACTGCCTTTATTATACATGGCACTTTTATGTGTTGGACGTTTTGTTTTATTACATTGAGCAAAGTGCACCTAGAAATGTGCTTCTCTGCTGAAATGCAACTGCAAAAAAGCACCCCATTACAAATATAGGATGAACCCTGATCTGTGCTCAGAGCTCATTGCAACCTTAGGCCCACTGTTCGGACCAGAAACAATAGAAAAGACTACAAAGGGAACATTATTACTGCAACAATATTATTGCTACAATCACTGCTCTACATTTTGCTGACCTTAAAAATCCTACTGCCTAAGAGAACTGCATCAGTAGACGGCCACCACTGCCAACATTCCACATTCAATGCACACACTAAAATCAGCTTCAATCCATTTGCTTTTGGATGAAAATGTTCTATATACCTACAGTAATTCAATCACTTTATCCATTGATTTGTACATTTATATTTAATCATATTGGATCAATTATCCCCAACATTTTTTCCTTTCTTATTTGATAAAAAAAACAACGGGATTGTAACGTGTGGTCAACTTTATATTAATTTCTAGAATACCTTTTCTAACGAATATAAAAAGTATCCATTCATTTTTCATCCACCACTCTGCATATGTTTAGTAATTTATTAAATGTGTTTTCATGTGGCTGAACATTATTTTATTAACAATACATATCAATAAAATCTGTACTCCTGGTATATTCTCTAAAGTCTATGAATATACAAATCTGTAAGTGTGTTTGCACATAAATTATATTTTTACTCGTCTTGAGAAGTTAAAAAAATAAATAAAACTTAAACGTACTTTGGCTTCACTGCTCACGCTTAATGGCGCAGCTTGCCCAGAACAGCCACTCATCGCAAGAGTCAACCGTACACCAAATTGGTACAGCCAATTGTAGGGAAGTATCACTGCTACTACCATGCATCTTCAATGGTCTTCATACCTTGATTCTGGGTAGTATGTAAAGCTGCTGCAACAAGATTTTCCAGGAATCAGATGTGATTACTAGATCAACATATGGACATTTGACATAGCTCAACTTTATAGAGGGTGAAAGAGCCTTACCAAACCTGGCTTGGGCTGCAGCCTAGTTATACTCTGGGGATTTTATTGATAGCCAGCTTCCACAGCTCAAATTCATAATTGTCCCACCTATATTTCCCAGCCCAGTAATGGTAATTTAATTATATCCAACTAGCTTAGTACACCAGCGCTGACTAAGTTGTATAGAGAGTTGTATATAGTTGTATACACCAATCAACTACCAATTCCAAGCCTACATGGTAACTTTTTATCTCCCTGATACACTGTAATGTGTCCAGCCAGCTAGATTATACATAAATGTAAATTTATTTCACTGTACACATGGCAGCAAGGGGCAATTTTTCCATATTGACCAGCTGCACAGTACAATTTCTTTCCTAAACAGAATATTTCACACAATTCTAGCTGATTATTCTTGGGACTTATAACTTAATATTTGATTATTTAAAATTCAAATAAACTATTTAATAACTAAGTGCAGAACATGTCCTGATGGGAATTGAAGTGCACTAATGTACTTAGGATACACCGTCTCATCAGTTAAGTGTTTCTGGACATTATATTAAAAATTTTCAAACATTTCCACTAGGCTTTGTTATATGCCACACTATATGTCAATTTATATAGCCACGTCACCCTCCCATAGCCAGACACACAATAATTTCATATTGCCCTTCATAACCACTTACATTATATCCCAGTATTATATAGCTTCTCCTTCTTCAGTCATATAGCCCCCAATGCACATACATATACATATACAATACTGTACAAAAGGTTTAGGCAAGTGTGGAAGAAATGCTGCAAAGTAAGAATACTTTCAAAGATAGAAGTGTTAATAGTTTATTTTTAGCAGTTAACAAAATGCAAAGTGAATGAGCAGAAGAGAAATCTAAATCAAATTAATATTTGGTGTGAGCACCCTTTGCCTTCAAAACAGCATCAATTCTTCCAGGTACACTTGTCAGGAATTTTGTAGTATATAGTCAGATGTATGATTAATCATACCATACAGGTGATAATGATCATCATTTTCATATGTAGGCTCTAAGTCATTAACTGAAACAGAAACAGTTGTGTAGGAGGCTTAAAAATGGTTAAGGAACAGCCAAACTCTGCTGCGAAGGGGAGGTTGTAGAAGACAGTTTCATGTCACAAGTCATATTCACCAGGGCAAGACTGAGCACAGCAACAAGACACAAGGTAGTTATACTGCATTAGCAAGGTCTCTCCCAGTCAAAGATTTCAAAGCAAACTGGGGTTTCAAGATATGCTGTTCAAGATCTTTTGAAGAGGCACAAAGAAACAGTCAATGTTGACGCATTGGTCAGCCAAGGAAACTTGGTGCTATCAGATGAAAGACACATTATGCTTACCTTCGAAATCGGAAGTTGTACAGCACTGCCATCAGCTCAAAACTGGAAAAAAACAGTGGGACCTAGGAACACCCATCTACTGACCAAAGAAATCTGGCCAGAAGTGAGCTTCGTGGAAGAATTGCGGCATAAAAGCCATACTTTAAATGTGGAAACAAGGTCAAGCCCCTCAACTATGCATGTAAATATAGGGACTTGGGTGCAGAAATATGGCAGTAGGTACTCTGGACTGATGAGTCAAAATGTGAAATATTTGGCTGTAACAGAAGGCAGTTTGTTCGGTGAAGGGCTGGAGAGCAGAACAATAAAGAGTGTCTGCAGGAAATGGTGTAGCATGGTAGAAGTTCCTTGCAAGTTTGGGGCTGAAGTTGGGGATTTCTACAATATTAATTGTGTGAAATAACAAGGAGGTACTTATCCATCATGCAATACCATCAGGGAGATTATATTGGCTTCAACTTTATTCTGCAGCAGGACAATGACCCAAAACATACAGCCAATGTTATTAAGAACGCTCTCCCTCAGAGCCCTGATCTCACCATTATCGAGTCCATCTAGGATTACATGAAGAGAGAAGGATTTGAGTAAGCCTACATCCACAGAAGATCTGTGGTTAGTTCTCCAAGATGTTTGGAATAACCTCCCTGCTGAGATCCTTCAAAAAAAAAAAATCTATGTGCAAGTGTACCTAGAAGAATTGATAGTTTTGACGTCGAAGGGTGGTCAGACCAACTTTTGATTTGATTGACATTTCTCTTCTGCTCATTCACTTCGCCTTTTGTTAACTTATAAAAATAAACTATTAACACCTCTATGTTTGAAAGCATTTTTACTTTGCAGCATTTGTTCCACACCTGCCTAAAACTTTTGCACAGTATTGCATATCACAAATACTCATGCATATATATATATATATATATATATATATATATATATATACACACACACACAAGTTAACCCGTGCATGATACTCATGCATTCTAGTCAAATCAAGCTACTTAAGGTGTTAAAAAGGTTCTTGTCATGCATTTGGGCCTAGCCCAGGCCTCTTCAGGGGAAGAGCGTTACTTCCCGACGCAAGCGCCCTTTTTTAACGTGGTTTTGTCCAAATGTCACCACCTCATCATTTTTCTAAATCACCTCATCCTTCATCTTCATCGCCACATCCTTCATCAAGCTACTTAAGGTGTTAAAAACTCCCCACTGTCACCCCCGGCAACCACCAACCACTCCCAACTGTCACTTCTCCTTCAAGAAATATATAGGTCAGTGTATAACTCTGCCCAGCAGGTGGCGCTGCAGCTTGTTTTTTTTTTTCCCACACACGCCACTAGGCATTTATATAGTAGATATATATATATATCTTTAGGCCAACTAACATTCCCAGTTAGTACTTATGAGCAAGGACTGTGGCCTAATTTGCACCAATTCTCTGACCGTGACAGATCTTTATCTTTACTTGTTGCATTTTTTCTTTAGTCCTTTCCTGTTGCTTTGATCCACCTCCTAGCCAGCTGTGTCAATGCAATTGCAGCTTCTTGATGTACAACCTACACCTGTTTCTGATCACGTCTGTGTTCCTGTTGGAGCCACCACTGGCCTGCAATTGCACAAATGTGCAGAGCATGGCATGGTCATCGTGTAGCTATATAAACAATGTTTATTATACATAATAAGCAATGGACAACAGCTGCCTCCCAGTCTCTACACTATAATGGGGTATATGCGGCAGCTCCAACAGGAACAGATGTGATCAGAAACAAGGCGGGCCTGGGACAGAAAATTTCATGAGTTGGGTAGACCACTAATACACGTAGTAACACTGGCTACTGGTAAGTCTTGCTAAATGGCCAGTCCAGACTTGAAGTCTGAGGAAAACCATGATATGTGCCCCCTACCAATAAAAATATTTATGTGTCATCACTACAGAATGATAGAAAAAAAAACATTTCTTGTGACTTCACACAATAAGGAACTTTCATTTATGCAAGTAATATAAACAGTGACACTATGGTTTTAATATAAAACATTAGGTAACATGGCAGAATTTGACAGAAATTCCATAAAGGTTTCCATTTCCCTTTATTTTCTTAAAATTTTATGTACACGAATGAATGATCTGTATAATGTACATTCATAGAAAGCTGTATATACTGGATAATAACATAGGAATCATGTCACTTATTACACTAAGTTCTTACATAACAGGCTGACGTTTTGATATTCACTTTTGTTTATTATTTGGTAAAGCTATGCTGTACAAAGGAATATCATTCTCTTCATTACTGACTGGATAGTGTTAAGGATTTGTAAAGGACACAATCAACTGGAACAGGATTGTTCAGGATTCGGTACTGTTCAGTGACCTCAACCACTTGAAACCTTGCAGAGAACGGAAACAAATGCCCTGTAGATTTTTTTTTATCTTCATACTACTCCACAGCTTTGCTAATTCTTGGAATATAAAATTTAGAACAGAGGGATTATTATTTTGATTCACAGTCTTGTAAACAAATACAAAGGAACAGAATGTGCTTAGATACAAAAGGAAAGAAAACAAAATAAAAGTTTGTGTGACCCGACAGCTTATCCTCGGAGTGCTTTCATGTTTATGTTACATAGTGATACTTTGTCAGAACCACATCCTGGATGTATTTTTATTTTTCTCTAAATAAAAATAGATTTGTTACAAAAAAAGGATAACACTGTGGTAAAACAAGAAAGGCAGAAAATAAAGTCCTTTCAATCAACCCTGGGAGAAGAGGAAAAGGTTTGTGATGCTTTTCCTCGTGCAACAATTAGCAATTCTGCTTTTTTGGAACGTCACTGGTGTAAAATCTGCATCGTCTAGCCGAGATCTCCTACTTCATGGTCCACCGGCGGTGGTATGTTGGGCATAACTGTTGATGAAGACCCTGCAGTAAGGTAGCCAGCAACTCCAGGTCCTAAACAGATTATATATAAAGATCATTTAGTTTCAATTGGCACTCAAACTTAATAAAAATGTAATATTCCTCCCAAGAAATGTTAATCCCTTTCATGAAAGCACAACCACTGTCTGATGATATCCTAAGTCTAATTCACTCAGAAATTCTAGTCACTCTCACTATTAGATCATCAAGAAAACAAATCTTACAGTGTTATTATCCATAGAAACTTATATGGATAATGGTTTGAGTTAAGCAGTGTAGCTTAATCATATGGAGACAGTTATTCACTAGTATTAAATGGAATTTTCTGGTTAACCTTGTCACTAGTATACTCTGTTTTCACTGGTGTCGCTACATGCAAACCAAGGGTCCAGAAGTATCCCAGGTCTGGGCAAGTACCACTGTTTTAAGAGTCCTCAGGAATCAGCTGAAGATGTAAAATACCAAATACTGAGATGTATTTATGGTTCTATCATCAGGTGTAGTGCACATGGAGCAGATATGATATAGATGGCACGGTCAGTTTGAGATGCAAGACTTAGATTTACTACTAGACAATCTCATGAGTCTAGGTTTTCATTTGGCTACACCACGGAATACAGTACATTATTGTTTTGTTTTACCAGTATATAGAAATTAAGCTTTCAAATCGGTAGGACAAAAATTTGGTTATGTACATCAAAGAACATACTTCATACGAATATAATGAAGATACTTGAAAATGCAAAAGGTGAATGAATGGCGCAGGAGCAACAAGCAGATTAGCAAAAGGTGGTCTACCTGTGTTACAGGGCTACAAAGCAGTTAGCAAGCTGCCTCGAAGAGAGCATCTAAAGCCCACTTCTGAGGTGAAGGGGGCTGCTACCAGTAAGAAGGGAAGAAGAGACACCTGAAGAAAGAAAAGAAACGTAACAAGCAAGGGAAAAGGTTAGGAAGGAAGCAGACAGCAAAAAGCATAAGGGTTCAAAACTTCACCTTTGACCTTAATAGGCACTCACGTTTTCCACAATAATTTATGGAAAGGAAAGTACATATCATGTAATCACAGTGGGATGCCATTGGCTGTATACACAATACAAGACCCCATAATGATGTTATACTGACAGCGGCTATAAAAAGTATTCAACCCTTGGACATTTTCACATTTTATTTCTTACATGATGGAATCAAAATTGATATATTCATGGCTTCTTACCACTGATCAATACAATGTACTGTCAAATAATACAAACTATTTTTTCAGTAATTAATAAATGAAAAAGACATGAGTTTTAATTCTTGGTAGAAGAGCCTTTATGTGTTAATATTTATTGGGTAAATCCCTTGTCAAATCATCCCACAGGTCATTGAAAGGATCAAAGGCTGGGTTTAGGCTGTGCCACTTCAGGACACTAAATGCTGTGCATGTAAATCACATTAATGTGGCTTTTACTGTGTTTTTAGGTCATTGTTCTGCTGGAATATATTTCCAGACCCTGAAGCAAATAAGCACCCCCGTAGTATTATGCTCACGCTGTAGTACCTAGCTTTAAGGTTAAAAAAATAAATAAAAAAAAATAAAAATAAAAATAAAAATGTAAATTTGGTTGCATAGGACTATGTTCCTCTACTTGGCAGGTGGGTCTCCTACATGCTTTATGGCAAAGTCTAAGTGAGATTTTATTTGAGTTTTCTTCAAACAATGGTATTCTTTTGGCTACCCTTCTATAAAGCGCAGATTTGTTAAGTGCTCAGACTATTGTTGTCCCACCTCTGCCATGGATGGAGGCCTTCGGAACAGCTGTCCTTCTTACCAAGATGCGCAGTTTTGGAGACTGAAATGTTAGACAAATTCACAGATGTGCAAAATCTTCCCTATAAACAAATATGATGGACTTGACAGTGCTACAAGGGTTTTGAAGTCTTCTTGTATAATTAAGCTGACTGGTGCATTTCAATAACATACTTGAACTGTAGACTGATGGACTCCAATCAATTAAGTGACCTCTGAATATAAGGTATCTTAGCAAAAGGGTGAATACTTATGTAAATAGTTACTGTGTTTATTTTCCATTAATTAAGAAGAAGCTTGAGTCTTTAGTTTTTTATATTTGATGTTAATGTGAGTAATTTGTGTTGATCAGTGGTAAAACTTCCTTAATAAATCAATTTTGATTCCACGATGTAAGAAAATAAAAAGTAAAAAAAATACAAAAGCAGGAGAGCATTTTTATAGGTGCAATACAACATGTATTGTGTGTATTAGGACTTGAATCACAGCTACAAGGTCTCAATAGAAACTGCATCCGACTGGCTCTAAGCAGCAAGTATGTAGCATTTTGTGTAAACATGCGGATATAAGATGTACTCAATATCAATCCAGTTACTTCTATTTACATGCAATAAGAAACATACTTGTGCTAGGCCGCATGTGCTATGATGCAGTCATGTTGTACAAAAGGTGCGAGTGCCTGGCTAAGGAAGTAGTAGAAGGATTGTATAGAAAAAGAGTTGTAAAAACAGATTGTCACCTTAAAGGGTTTTCCTTTACAATGTTATTTTTCCTATCCTCGAGTGGGGTGGGTATTTATTACCGATATTTTAACATTAACCCCTTACTGGCAGACAGTTTTTTTTTTTCATCACAGCCTGCCCTTCACAAGAAGCCAGAAACTATGTCATTTGGCATCTGCTCCCACATAAATGCAAAAAGTGTCTTCCTGGAGTACAGATCTCTGTCCCTATGAATCATAATGGAGACTAAACAAAATATTGGTGACATTACTACCTTATTTCCTCTATAAAATTGATGATCTTGGTCTGGCAAAACCCAGATCACCTCTGCTACAGTACTCTTAGCAGGGAATTGAACTGACCACATTGTTTGTGAGAACAACGTGGCCCGCGCACTATCACTGATACTACGGTAATAGTGCGCATTATTACCGTCAGTACGGTAATTTTAACGCAGATTATGGCTTTGAAATTACCATAATAACGGTAATAATGCGCGGGCCGTGTTGTTTGAATTCCCCCTCCGTAATAAAGCATGTGATTACATGCTGTACAATAGACCTGGATTGTCTGCAACATCCTAGTCTACCAAGATGAATAAATAAATTTAGTGTCAGAAAAGATTTTTCCCCCATAATTAATATATATCATTATACCCCAATCCTCCAATACAGTGTTAGTTGAATTCATTTTCTGAAAGTAGCCAGTGAGCTGTTTCAGTTTTTAAATGTTTCCCAAAATGAAGCTAGTAAAAAAAATGTTTTTTTTCCTGTGGGAAAAAAATAAATATATAAAATGTACTCCGTGAAAATAAAATATAAAGTTATAACAAACACAGCACATAAAAAGTAATATAATATAGTGTGGTCTCCTGAGGTTCACATTTAGCACAGATCACTGGCAATGAGAGGCTGAATATCTACAATGATTCTCCTGCTTTTAAAACAGCTCCCTGGCTGGTATATGTTAGAGACCAAATGATGACTATCACGGTGTTCCACCTCTAACATGCTGTAATGACTATATAAGGCAGTCACTATAATTTAAATCCTTTAGAGGCACAGCTACGAGCACAGTCCAAAGCATACTGATAGGTTAATAGGTTAGGGAATTTAAATTATAAGATCCATTGGGGCAGGGACTGATGTGAGTGACCACACATTATCTATACAGCACTTTGCAATATGAACTGCGCTATATCAATATTAATAATTTTTCTTGGAGCAGAGATGTTTACTGATCTTGAAAAGATCAAGATCAGCTGGAAACAGGGTAAGTATTACTCCTACAAAATTTTTTTTTTGAAGAGTGGCATAGAAAAACAAGATGAATTGGAGAACGCCTTAAAAAAATAAGGACATGCTTGGGGTGCTAAAAATGCAACAGCCAAAAACAAAAACAATAGCCAATTTTATAACAGTAGATTCCAGATTACTGCAAATCAGTTATGTAAGCAAGAAACAAGTTCAGGAAATACTGTATGTAGGATTACAACCTATTTGAAATGAAAGTCTGTAAAAATAGACACTTACGATTATTATAATACAGCTATTAACCAGCTTATTTCCATCAGGTAACAGCTTTTAACGAAAAACAATGTACAAACTATCTAAAAAGAAGTAATTTTATCTTGAGCTACCTCAATTTAATAGGTACCTGGGAATATAGTTTGGCAAATATTTTCAGAGATTATAAAGTGGAATAGACTAAGATATCAAAAGTGGATAACATATGCTGTACTTGCCTTATCTCATTCCTGGTTGTTTCTGCCAGAAATGTAAAGTTTTTACATAAAAATCAAGTCTGACCATTATTATTTTTCCAGCCACCTAGTCAAATCCTAAATTCCTTTTGTAAAGACACCAATGACAGATACTTACACAATTTATTCTATGTATCATTTATAATTCTTCTTCTCAATATAAAAATTGAGTAAGTTGTACAGATACTTCTGATTCTAATAAAACCACTTACCAGTGAGGTATCCTGCTGTTTGCGATTCAGAAATGAACAAGTCATGCTTCTGATCTTTAAAGGCACTCCAGATAGTGGATCGGGACAGGATTTCATTGACCTTCAAAAAAAATAAATAACAAAAATTACATTCTATATAACACACACACACACACACAAATTACATTCTATATAACACACACACACACACACAAATTACATTCTATATAACACACACACACACCAACTCATTGCTTTGGATACTCACCTGTTCTCCATACTGTAGACTGCGAGTCATTGACTTCAGTGCTTTTACTATTTGAGCCTTTGTGGCTGCAGGGCTTTCCAGGTTCTCAAGGCCTTGTCCTTCAAGCAACCTTAGTAAATATGGAACCAGGTCAGCTTTCAGTGCCTGGAAAATAAAAGATGTTCACCTTTGTAAGATATAGAACAATGCACAGATGTAGCACATGTCAAATGTCTTTTAATGTGAATCTGCTGCCATTGCGTAGCCAATGCAGTACAATTTAATCACGTGTAATGTCACTGTTATACACCAAACCATTGAATGTTTTAATTACAATATCCAGGATAACTGCTTTGTTTGTTGCAGTGTCAGTGTAAATGTATAAAGTCATGGTGAGAACTGTAGTTTGCACTGAATGACAGATGCAGCCAATAGTAAATAATGCTTTCCGTGCTTTGTGAATCAAATTACTATGTTTGCATCCCAGCTTGAATGATTGCTGCACACAAAAAAACACCCACCTGCTCACTATAAACCATAGCCATGAAATGGCCAAAGGCAGGGATTTCCAAGAACTCCCCTTCACTGCCAGCCTATCAAAAACAACTACCATTGGTAAACACTTGTGATTGGCTGTCAATGAAGGGGAGCTCCATTTCATACTGATCAGTTAGCGGTAGATCTGGAAGTGATTTGGACTTTAGTCCAAGCAAGAAAGACCGAATATTTTATGTTATACTTAGTGGTGAACAAGGACTTGGGGGAATTGTTTAATTAATGTTTATTATAAAATTGTGTAGGTGTGTTTATTTTTTTTTACATATTTGGTATAGTGGGCAATATACTTAGGGACCTCTGTCCGTTATATTGGGAGCAATGGGTAATGTAGATGAACAGCAGCGGTTTTCAGCATGGAGTTTGCAGCTTCTGGGGAGAGGGGGGTGATGTTTTTTGCGGTATTGTAGAAAGGTAAGATCCCTGCACTGACCAATCCGCAGATGATTTTTACTATGGGAGAGTCTTTTTGTTATAGTTGAAACACTGTCAACCAGTCAATTTTTTGGTGGAGAGCTTTAATTTATGTATTTTTATATACAATACTCCGCAGAGCTGGATAGTAAGAGAAACAGAACTCACATAAAAAATTGACACAAGGAAACAAAGATATACATGGTAGATAAGTAAGGGTGTACAAAAAGGAAGGTATGGCTTGTGAAAGCTTACAAACTAGGGGGCAGGGGACAAACCTGAGAATGAAGGAGAAAGGGCAACTATTGTGGAGGTTGGAGCAGAGTTAAACAGTGCTCAGTGAGAGGTGACTCTCAGAGAAGGTAGTATTGTGGTAACCTATGGTAATGATATGCATATTCAGGGAGCATTTAAAACTTTTAAGGTTGGGAGAGAGCCTGGTGCAGCATAGTAGGGTGTTCCAAAGGTGGGTAGCAGCACAGGAGAAATCTTTGTGGCGGGAGTGAGAGGTGATTATGAGAGAGGAGGTGAGGTGCAGGTCAGAGGTAGATCTAAGAGTTGAGAAGGAGAGTGTATGAAGATGTAAAGGTAGGGTGTTGTTGAGGGCTTTGAAGGTACAGATGTCAACATCATAAGTTTTCTTTTGCAAGTGACTGACATTACATCCACTCAGACCACAGATGCTACCACATTCATTAATTTAAGGCAAGACACGAACACAGTAATTTGATTAAAAAAAAAAAGAAGAGTATGCATTTACATGTGTAGTATGGTTGTCTTAAAGTGCCACCTAGTGGAAGTAAAATGTACTGCAGGTAGTATCAATATTACGCTTTATAACAAACTAGATGCAGCACAAGGTGGAAGGTTAATGAGATTATTGGGCATTAGAAGATAATTTATGTGCTGCATTTGTATACTTGAAAATTGTGGGGGGAGGATAAGAGAACCACTACTAAACTGCAGACATTTTGAGCAGTCTAACTATTACCACAACCATCATTACAAATGTTGTTTACATAGTTAATTTACTCTGTCTTTATGCGGACGTGTTATTCCTACACATTGTATAATGCAGTGTGTGATAAAGAGGTTAACATTTATACAAGTAGACTGCTGGACACAGCTGCAGTTCAGGAAAAGGTACAAGAGCATACCAATCCCCATGGATGCTTGTAGCATAAACAGCAATATAAAGACACAAAATATGTTTGAAATATATCTAAAATTTTATTTTAAACACCTTTATATTTTTGCCTGCCTAAATATTTGTTAAGGAATTGGTTGCTCCATTTGTTCAAATGAATGAGAATTTGAGAGTATTCTCAATCTATACATTTTAAATTCATTATGCAAGCAGAAAAGAAATCGGGACAAAATGTGCTTGTTTGATATGAGATTCTAAACGAGTACAGAATACATTTATTCAGGCAGAATGATAGTCTTGTTATGATTTACTACTAGGGGATCAGTACACAATAACAAACTTTAAATCATATCAGCACTGAGCTTTCACAATTTCAAAATACACTTGGGGCTAGATTTACTAAGCTGCGGGTTTGAAAAAGTGGGGATGTTGCCTATAGCAACCAATCAGATTCTAGCTGTCATTTTGTAGAAAGCACTAAATAAATGAAAGCTAGAATCTGATTGGTTGCTATAGGCAACATCCCCACTTTTTCAAACACGCAGCTTAGTAAATCTAGCCCATGGTGCGAATACATTGACATTTTCCAAATTAGAGATTTTCTCACTTGTGCCACAAGTTCAGTTTGCTCCTTCTGGAACATCCTATTAAGTGATTCACAGGCTAATCCAATCATGTCTGAACGTTTTTTCATTCCACACATCAGTGGTCCAATTGTCTCAAGTGAAGCCATTGATCGAACACACAGCTAGAGGAGAAAGGAAAGTTGATGAAACTGTACACCACATCACACGAAATTCAGTACATTAACAAAATCATGTCAGGGAACTACCTCATTATCACTCATAGTGTGGATTACGCGTATTGCACACTTTGGAATAGCATTATTCTTGTGACTCAATGCCTGAAGGATCTTGGGTAAGTGACCTAAAGGTGGGACTTGGTCCAATAATTGAGGCTGTGCGTTGAATAAACAAACTGTTGCCGTGGTCACAGTTTCTAACGTTTCACCCTAAAGAAAATACAAATTTTTATGAATGTTCCGTTACACAGGTATTTTGTTTTCCATTACATGTTGACGTTTGCCTTTATAACCATTTACTATGACTTATATAAAGCATATGATTTTGGTAGAGTTGAATACAGAATTGTTCAAGTGCAGTTTCCTGCCCAATAACGCTTATAGTTTACATATTTTATCATCATTTGCTCTCATTACACAAAGAGTTCTTAAATGCCGAGTTTCTACTTTCTGAACAGTATTTTTTGTCCTGCATGCTCTAATGTTCCCCTATCTCTGTTTTCTCTCTGGTAATGTTAGGGAAAGAAAAAAAGAAAAAAAAGAATAAAAATGTATAAAATAAATAAAAAACAGGAAAAAAAGGATCAAGGACTTCATGCAATAATAAAACAGAGTGCCTGGAGAACCGGCTCTAGGTGTCACACCTGCAATGATATATTTTGCATTCTCACCAACTGTTATTGTAGTAAATCAATAAAACATGAAATGGTAGTGTGATATATTTACACGTGTATGTAAATGTTCACATTGCAGGATAAACTCTAAGACAGTGGTGCTCAAACCCAGTCCTCAATAGCTACCAACAGGTCATGTTTTCAGGATTTCTGTGTGTAGAAACAGGTGCAATAGTTGCTAACACAGTCAACAGATGGCTGTACATTATTCAAGAAATCCTGAAAACACGAACTGTTGGTAGCTTCAGGACAGAGTTTGGGCATCTCTGATCTAAGATGTTTGACATGGTACGTGTTACCTCCCTGAAACCCATTATACTGTTATTACATAGTCTAGGTAACAAAGAGATCCTGTTGCAGTGTTATTTACTAAGCTTTCTGACTGGGACCGAACCCTAATTTCAAACATATTTTAGTTTTAAAACATTTACATATATCACGTAAATTATAACAGACATTTTTTTTTAAAACTGTGGAAACTTCTATATGTATGGTTTGGCGCATCCCTTTTCAGGGTCTTCAAGCATATTGTGGCCTGGTGCCATGATGTCAGTCTTTCATTGTCAATAGCCTACCATGCCATTGTGTTTGATTTGCATTTATAACCTGTTTGTGTTTTCTAAACCCAATAAAAACGTATTTCATAAAAAAAAAACTGTGGAAACTTATTTTCAGCCAAAGAACCTTACATGAACATTATTTTTTTCCAGCAGCTCTGTGAACTTTTCCAGAATAGCAATAAGGAACTCCCTCGGCTTTCGTAGCACCCAAGCTGGCTGTGCAATAAATATTCGTAAGAAAACACCGCCAACAGACAGCTCTCCATGTGCCTCTCCAAATGCGATGTTGAAGTCATCCGGTAACTAGAACACACCAAAAGTTATTTAAAAATTACACAGTCTGAAACAAGAGGAAATTAGAAAATGATCAGCAAACATTTAAGATTTGATAGTATATTTTTCTTATTTAATTTTAATTCATTATGAAACGTGATGTGGTCAATATAAAAAGCTAAAGCAGTCAAAAATAACCTGGTGGAAGCAGCTCACAGCTAACGCATGGTTCTTTGAAACATATGGCACAATCAGGTGGCATGTCTGATCGCACCATATGCCATGCTCCATCTGTATTATTAATCATGTCTGCTCCTTTGTTTAACAAGGGGGTAATGGCACGGTGCAAATAGCGCAAGTAACAGGAGCTAACTGAGCCGTTTGTCTAAAGTAACATGTTCCATCTTTATGTGATTGCTAGATTTAGAAAGAAAGAAACTGATCAAGTTCTGCACAGATATTAACATTAATGCATTTCCAATGTGCACTTTTATTATGCACCTTGCTACAGAATTCCAATATTTTTATTAAATAAAGAAATTTAGAAGAGCAAAAGATATACATTTATGGTATAAACCAAAGGAAAAGAATCATTTTATCTGGTAACCAAAACATTATTGTGTCCAGACAAATATTTACCTTCCAATTTGTATCAGGATTTTCTACCTGCTGTTTAAAGTGCCTAAAAAATAAAACATTAATACATTAGTATAAATCCACCTCTGTATAGAAATATTACTAAATATTCTTTAGTGCCCTAGATGGATTCGAAAGACAAGGAGCATTCTGAAGTCCAATCACTGTAGAATAATCGGTCTTGTTCTTTTCACTGAGACGCAGAGCATTGGGAGTATAGGCCCTGGCATGAGGAGGATAGACACAAAGTAAAAGCTATCTCTTACCTTGCAGGCTATACCCCATAGCATGGCAAGTCAGTGTTATTTTTAATCTCTGAGATTCTCTTTTTTTTTTTTTCTTTTCATGGAAGTCTGTGATTTCTCCCTGCTCCAAGATTCATACATAAAGCGCTCCATCATCTAGATGATATTTCTGAGATTATGGAGGCTCACCAAATGGGAGAACAAGCAACAAGTGCTCAAAACCTAAAAGTAGCGAATATCTTCCAGCCTTTACCTGCTGACTATTTGCTTCCTTCACTATCCAAGCTACACTTCACAAATTACCCCCTCAAACATTCCTCAGAACTTGTTAAAATTGTTGTGTGCTACAGGGCAGCAAATCCCAACTGCCAAATTTCCCTGCCTCTTCTCACCCATGCCCCATAAATCTAACAAGAGCCACAGCCCTGTGCTGACGGCTCTGTTGAGGTCGACCATTCAGAGCTGTCAGGAAGAGGAGGGATCTCTCCTGCATACAGGCTCTGATGCAGTTAGTCAGGCCCCAGGGGCTTAATGTAGAATCACCCCAGTCCCTGTGAAGCACTGCAAGAGATCCTGTGAACTGCGGCTCTTCCACTGAGACTGAGGAGATCTGCCCTGCTCTTGAGGTATCATACTCTCCAAAAGGCAAACTGAATTCAGGCACGTATTCCAGTACTGAGCCTATGTTGCACCTTTACTGGTCCTTGAGTCTGAAGTGTTTGCTTTTTAAACTCTCTCTTGAAGGAATACCCATTGCAGGCCAGTACATATTCAGCACTGAACTTAATAAAATAATTAACCAGTGTATGGAAAATAAGAGTACCTTCCACCCACAAAACAGCCACCTTACTTTGTTCCTTTTGAAAATAACTGAACACAGGGAAAGAAGCAAGTGTCCATTTCTTGACAAACAGAACTCTAGTTAGCAGGGCACAAATAATTTTCCCAAGTCGATTTGCAACAAATACATTTTGACATGAAGAGGTACCACAATTCAGGATGTTCCTCAAATGTGTTGCAGGCTCATCCAGTTTTAGAAAACATGGCTTGTAAAGTCTCAGAAGCTTGGGCTCACAAAAGAATTTTCCTTCAGATAGAATATCAACATTTTCACTCTCCCATCCATTCAAATGGGCGAAGTGGTGAAACTTCTCCCATAGGCAGAACTATCATGTTGCCAGCCATTATACACAATACAGGGCCAACTACTGTTCTGCAACATCCAGAGTCGAGAGTACATTGATCCAGGAGAGTGGGCTCTCCTGCTGGAAGCAGTCAGGTCTGTAACTGCTGGAGGGGTTCATGTCCTTGGACATAAAGGCATTGTGTCACAAAAACAAATTTAACAACAGATATGGATTTTGCTTTATATTACATACAAGTGTAATTTAGTTATGAGCCTATGTGCTGTCATCAACAGAATGTTTCTCATTGTAAACTTCAGATATGCAGGAGGATTAATTAGATTGCTTGTGTATTTATTACTTGCCAGTTTTGGATGGAATGGTTATTAAATAATACATTTAATTTATAAACTGGAATAATATCTTATATTTTTCAAACACCAGCTTATTTTGATCCTAAATCGCATAGTTGCTATAAAAGCACAAATTTGTTCTAAAATGTGTAGTAACAGGTATATGCCTATGACACATCATTATAACCACCTAACTGGGGGGGGGGGGGGGGGCACAAATACCCAGAACAAAGGTTATATGTATTCAGTTTATGAGACCACCATTCAAAAATCCAAAAAATTGACGATGGGTGGTAAAAGTAACTTGTACTTGTGCTTTTGCACTATGCAATGGAATCCCTTTGTAAGCAGTGAAGGGAGTGCAGCCATTAGATTTTAGAGAATGTATCCAACCAACATGCATCACATCACAATCAGGTTTGTGAACCTTAAAATGTAATCTTTTCAGAAATATTTTTGATAAAAAAAACAACAACTTAGCCTTTAAAGGAACAGTCAAAAGGGTATGGTTTGCATAATCAGGTGCTTTATAGCCCCCCCGTTTCTCTTGTTTCCACTTACTCTAACATCATTTCACGAACTGTGGTTGATACTTTTTCCCTGGAGTTATCATTCCAAATTAATTCCGGGTTTTCATGGGTTCCTTCAAATATATGTACAGCAGCTTCAGGGTTGTCCCTCATAGCATCCATAAAGACCCCTGGTAAAAACTTGATCAAAGCAATTCTGACCTACAGCAACAGGAAGATATTATCATTACTCATGCACTTTAATCAAATTACCGGTTATAAATGTGCAAGTACTAGACTCAATAATAGTTGCATTATGACACAACATCCGTAGCACATCTTTGCAGCGACCTACAACAAAAGTATAAGATAAATAAATACAATAGCGCTTAAAGTGCTGGGAAGGCAAATAACTTTTGGCTGCTGTTTATGGGGAACTGCAATCCCTCACAAAAATAGCAACAAATACAAAACAAATACAACAGTGCACACAAGTTACTAGTATGAGCACATATTCTCTCAAGCTGTGGGAATAAAAATGATTCAAATATTACAATATACTTTGCTTTAGTTCATACAAATGTCTAAAGAAACATATACAAATTACACCCAAAAATCAATTAGAAAACAGAAATACATTCATGTAATACAAAAGGTTATTCAACAACATTAATGGTGGTTAAAATAGGCTGCTTACTGCAAATGGTACTGTACGAGTTGTCTAATACTGCTAACTAAAGCAGAGTATACTGTAATATTTTAATTAATCATTTTTATTATAACCACGGATTGAAAGAATATGTGCTTCATACTAGTAACTCATGTGCACTGTTGTATTTATTTTGTTTTTGTTCCTACAACAATGGCATTTGTATTGCTGGGAGTAACATTTCTTGTTGCCTTGATTTGAGGAATTAAATTTATTTCTGTGGAAATTAGTTTGGATTGCTGTTCAGTAGACTAATAGTCGTCCAGGAATATGCAATATAAAAAGAACCCAAATCGGATGCATTGTCACAATTTCATGGTTATAATTACTATGCCATAAACATTTTAAATACTGTATGTAAAACAATCTATCTAATGTATATGAAATCTGAATAACCATGTACAAAATATTCCATAAACGCACATACCTTAGGGCCAATGAGTTTATCGGTTGTCATTTTGGCAAATAACTCTGCTGTTTGTGATCGTACTTGGGGATGAGTTGAATTGCAAAACATATCCAACAAGTAGATTAAAGCTCCTGTGAATATACATTTTAAATGAAAAACTATAAACTAATAGAAAGCTCTTTTATGTTGATGCTTTGTTTGAAATGAACATCTACGTTTTCTAACCTGTATATAAGACAGCCCTAGCAGATGGCCCATACAGTACTACTACTTATTATTCCAGTTTGGTATAAAAAAATGCAATCCAAAATATGCTGTTTGTTGAATTATTTTTTAAACCCTATCTATCCTTTGTGCAATTACTATTTTATTTCAACCAAGTGATAAGTACAGCTAATGAATACAGGCAAAACTGCTGTATTTATACTTATTTCTATATTATAACTTGAGATAAGATCACAGAAAGAAAACAGTTCTTATAAATTATTGTGTTTTTTAAGTAAATTAGGGTATACTTGGGCTGACAATAGAAATATAGCATAAATTGAGTAATTTATTGCATACCTTTGGCCATGGCCTCCTTTATGATTTTTGTACTTGATGTTAAGGCATACAGAGTTGTAAGTACAAGCTGTCTGCCTGAAAATAGAAGTCAACATTTATTTTACATGCCATGAAAACATTTCATAAATTAAAGTGTCCTGCTCCGGTCTACCACTAGATGTCCTTCGTCAGATTTGAACACCAACGTTAGTGACTGTTCGTAATAATGAAGTTTAGACAACACTCAATTATCTATATAGCGGCTGCATACTTCTCAGTTTTTGAAAATGGTTTTAGTCTGAAAATTCACTTCTAGGCTACCTATATTGTTGTAGTTACACTTGAAACACATAGACACCATGTTAATAAGCGCTGAATAATACTCCCACCCACTATATAATGGCATGACAGAGGAACAAATACTTACTTGTTGGTAATGAATGCAAGAGAGATAATAAGCTGGAGAGTACCATAGATTCTGCAATGTTATTGACACATTCCTGATTACTGGTGACTATGTTGACCACCTGTTACATAAAACACGGCAAACCATTAAATATATTTACTCCTACATAAATTAAAAATAAACTTGAACAAATAACCAAAATATGAAAACGTCTTGATACTTGCCAACTTTCACCATCAACCATCAACATCCTGGAGGGGAGGTCAAGATGCAGAGGAAGCCTGGTGTTTAAAATTGTGTCACTAAGTGAACTACGTTATATTTGGGAGTCACCCGGGCATTCTGGGAAAGCTGGCAAGTATGAAATCCTTACATAACTGGTCCGATGTGAATAAGAAATAACAGACAGGTTTTCATGATCTCTTTACATGAGCACCAGAGGCTCTATGTTTAGAGAATAGATCTATCATAATGACAGGAGAGCCAGGAAGCCTAAGCAGTAAACATTCACCCCAGATGCCCCTTACCTCCAGTGCAAGCTGCTGAACTTTACCAGCTCCGTGGACTCGCAGCAATGAAAAGATCAACTTGAAATGGCCAATACACTCAGATTCCGACCCTGAAGGTGGGAAACAATTGAGAACATGTCTTGTTATAGAATAAATGAAGTATTGTCAGCAATACATTTACATTTTTACCTGACATTTACAGGAGAATACTTGCTATTTGATAGCATGAAGTAGGAAACTCGCCTCTTCCAGAGATTTAAATATTCCAATAAATAGTTACTGTGTGCGAAAAACTCAAATGCAAGCCAATGTACATGGATTTACAATGGAATAGGTGGATAAGTAGTAAAACTGGGGTAATACATGGTGACTTTACATCTACTCACAGTGCATCTACACAATGACTAAAGCTATTAAAAAAACAGCACAAAAAATGCTAGTTAAATTTAGGATTTGGCTGTTTTTATAAATATTTTGGTGTGGTAGAAACCTTAAGATTTAGCAGGCAAGAGGGCTGATGCAGAGTTTGATGTATGCCAGTATGCGTAGTGTATCTTACGTGAAATTGCTGTGCATACTCTCAGAAAGTGGGTGCAGGCATATGCTCCTATGTGTGATTCTGGCACACAGAGATACAGGGGACGTACAGGCATTTTAATGTAGGCAGAGTAAAGGCGGCTCATGGAGGCCTGCAGAAACACTCAGACGCCTGTTAGAAGCCATTATTAACAATGATTTTCAAATCATTTTATTATTGAAAGACCAGCAAAATAATTGACAATGTATATGTAATGTCATTGTGTTAGTGCAGATGCACCACAGTCTAGCTCAAGTTAACAGCTTGTGTACACTGAACAATTTGTGATGTCTCTGCATGGTGTGATTTTGTATGTGCACAACATGTGTGTAGGAGCTCTGCATGTCACATATGATTAGAATATTTGTGTATGTGTGCATGGCAGAGACATACATATAGATGTTCATACTAGGGATGCACATGAAGACTGATTTTGCAGTGATCCATTAGAAGTACAGCTAGATTGCCACATTAATGCAAACCCATCTCAATCTTCATTAGAGAGCTGAATAGTTTACCTACCAGGGTTGTGTTTGATGACATTTCTCAAAGCTTCTAGGGCCATCTCAACCCTCTGCAATCTATCCACATGCTGATCAGACTCCACTTTTCCAGTCTGGGTCATAGCCATTAGTGTGTGAAGGTACTGTGCTTGGGATCCAATATAATCCAGTAAACTTGCTGCAAAGGATTTTGGTACCTGAGCACAAATGAGAGAAAACCATAAAAATACAGTAATAGATTATTAAAAAATGCTCTCGTTTCCATTTCCTGCTTCATTAATGAACATTGCAAAATCTACATTTCTACAATATTTTCAGAGTACTAAACTAAAATTTATTTATTTTTTAAAAAAGAAGAAAAAGAAAATGATCATCATGCCAAGAACCAGAAAGACTGCTTTCATTATTGTTAATTTTCACCAAAAAGGGAAGAAGAACACAAATAACTGGTAATTACTGCTAAAACATAGCTATTGCCATACATGTTTACCACTAAAGCACAATAAGCAACACACAGTCTGTAATGAATAGTTTGTATCACCTAGATTATTTATGCGTACAGAATTTGCTTGCTTTCATAAAATGCTCAGTGCAGTTTTGCCCTAAAGATATTGTAATAAACTTTTATGCAAAGACCACTGTTTTCCTTTTAGTAACTACTTGTTGGGATATTTAAATCAACAGGGTCTGTACTAGGTGTTTATTTACACAAGTGTACCTACTTGTCTGACATGTCAAGGTGCCTGCTAACTTACTGGTCTTTAAAAACACCCCCATAAATATCAATCTGAACCTAGATTTGCGGGATGCTGAATACGCTGTAAAACATGGGTTAAAATAGTAAAAGTTTGGCTCGTAAAGTCCAAACTACTTTCACTTTAGACCCAGTTCTGTTCATTAATTTAAACTTTTCAGTTTCCTAAAATACTGCTCAATTTAGTCCCATTTATGTATTAATTATGAGAGAGAACAAGAACATTGGGTATATATTACAGTCATTTTTTTTAGAGTGTTTTTATTATATCGATCAATGTATACCTAGAAATAGTGCGTCATCATTTGAGAGAACAAAAATATTGCTTCTATGCTTGTTGGTTCCTTAATTGCTTGAGAGATGCCTCATGCAGGCTATCCAGAATGTCGCTAGACCAAGCTGATTTAGCAATACACATATTCTAGTCCACATTGCGCATATTGAAATCTCCTATAAATCCTCACCTTTTATGGTCATTAGAGATAATATCCTTTATCAATATTCTATTTAATTCCTCATTTTGTGTTTTTGGCAAGCTCACTTGCCCAAAAAATGGGACAAATGAAAGACTGATTAGAAAAAGGTTGTGTGCACAAATTTTTACACCATTTCTGGACTACTTGGATAATTATTTACTGCAGGACATCAGAATTGTCCCCTCCTCTGCCAGTCATTATATGTTATCCACATTAAATCACAGCCAACAGTAGTTTTTATATATTAAAACAAGCATAAATAATACACATAACCAAAGTAAGACATAGAATAACGAAATTACAATAGCAGATTTGGAGTCAGGACTCTTGATAACCAATGGTACTCACCTCAAGCTGGAAGGTGGGCTGCTCATTATATACCCGTACGAAAATCTCTCCCACAATAAGTTCCTTGGCATGATCACCGAACACAAAGTCGGCCCCATAGCTTTTATCACATTCCCCCTGAAAGAAAGGATATTAAAGAGAACTGAAGACAATACAACTGGATTTGTGCATACTTTAAATGATGACCTTAAACTGGTGTGAAAACTCCAGTATGAAAGTGGCTCATTTACACCACTACTCTTTAAATTAACAATCGACCCCCACAAACTCAAACCGCAGACGAGGCTATTCTGCATGCTTGTTTTATCATTTAAAAGTATAAAAAAAGCAGTGGCTAAATTAATTCCTAATTTAAATCTCAGCCTATGGGTATCAAACGGAATAACCTCATTCTCTCAATTACTAGACGATCAGAGTTTACTATCTTTTACACAAATAAAGGAAAAATTTCACCTCCCTTCTCAGGAATTTTATAAATACCTGCAGCTCAGACACTGGTTTAATTCCCTTCCCAGACTAGGTCTACCTATTACATCACCACCGCCCTTGTTGTTCACTAAATTAACAAAAGGAGATAATAGAGCCAGTATTACCTTCTGGTACCGCTATACCCTCCCCTCTACATCAGAAAATAAAACCAAAATACAACTGCAGTGGGAATCTGACCTTCAACTAGAGTTGGAAAGTGAAGATTGGGAAGCCATTTTCACAAACTTGTTCCGAATGTCCAAATGTATAAATCACACAGAAATGATGATAAAATTAATTAATAGATTGTATCTTACCCCAACTAGACTTCATAAAATGTGGCCTTCCCAGTCTAAACTTTGCTGGCGGCAATGCAATATTCCGGGGGATTTGATGCATATATTCTGGAATTGTCCCCATATACAGTCGTTCTGGGTACAAATCTTCCAGCTAGCCAATAAGGTTACTAGACAAAATCTCTCCCCTACCCCGGAGGTTGCGTTGCTGCAGCATTACCCCCCCCCAGTTTCCATCATATGCTAAATATGTCTTTAGTCATATTCTGATTGCCGCAAGAGCGTCCTTAGCTCAAGGTTGGAAGTCACCACAGATACCCTTGATATCGAAAGTAGTGGCCAAGGTGCAATTCAGCTTTGAAATGGAGACAGAGGGGATGCCCTACTCCACTGCCACCTCGTCCCCGATAATGAAGTGGTTCAGCTGGCATGTGTATGTTACGGACGGAGAGGGAGCGCGTCCAGACCGAATAGACTCTGATTTACTACCTGCATCTCCTACACTTAGCGAAGTTCCTCAATGTCCCTATTAGTAGTTCCATGGTGACCATTCGACCAGTGTAACTTTCACGAATTGGAAGGGATCCTATTAGGTTCCCTCCCTCATGTGTTCAATATGGTTTAACAGCAGAATTGTTTAATGTGTTCCCCCCACTATGTACCCCTTCAATCCTTCCCCTTTTTATTTTGTGTCCTTTCCTTACCCCCCATCCCTTTCTTCTTTCTGTACCCCATAATTTTTGAAAAATAATAAAAATACTATTGAAGTTAAAAAAAAAGTATAAAAAAAATCAAATATTCATTAGCACTTATGCTGTATTTCTTACTCGTTTTGTCATGCTTTCTTGTTCAGTTTCAAGAAATTCTAAAAGCTCGGCTCTTGTGCCATTGTTCCAAATCAGGTAGGGGCTTTCTGTATTACTGTTCAGCATTTTGAGAATCTGGAGAGAGAAAAATAAGCAAAAAATAGTAAATATACTTCATAACCTAACCGGAACGTGTCATGTAATTATCTTAATGGTCACATTTATGTATGTTGAGGCTGTGCTCATTGATATACTATATATATTTCAAGGCTTAAATTGGGTATGAGGTTAATACAGAAAACAAGTAAAAATAATATCAAAGTGTAAAAAAAAAAAAAATTGGTTAAAGCAGAGTGTATGGCTACCAGGTGCTATCACTTGATCTAGAGAAGTGATGGAACCATGGACTTGTTTGTTTCCTAGTCAAGACATAAGTGCAAATAAACAAACTGAATTGCAGATTTTCATCAGACAGTACAATACCTCTGAAGGCGATGAGACTGAAAGCTTTCTAGCAATGTAAGGAGTGAGCATTCCAACTAAGCTTTTCCGTATTACTGGATTTTCAGGCGTTTCCAGCTCTCCCAATAAATACCCGCCTAGTCGGCTGAGTGCAAGAAGACTGAGCTTGGCAAGACTATTGGCAACTTCCTGTTGTATATAGAGAAACATTCTGTAAATCAATGTATGGGAGTAAAGTACAGTTAAGGAATATATATCTTTTCACGTAATAATATTTGCTACACTGTAAAAATTCATTAACAGCTACAGAAGATCATTCTCACAGATTAAAATACTTTTCTTTCTATCTGCCACTTTAAAATGATTGTGGTGGGAGGAGAAGGGTGAGCTGGAGGACCCGTCAGAATCCGCAATCAATGAGATTGCGGCTTTTGGTTGCTCCTCCAAACCCACTTCTTATCACCATCCTATTAATGTGGCAAACAAAAATGTTCTCCACGATTAGGTGGTAATTGCTACATATTCTGATGTCTTCTAATATGGTTCTTCTGGCTCACACTACCCCCTATGCAGAGCCACACAATCTCAATATTTGGCCAGGGCTATGAGATGAATCTCCAGGAAATCGGGTCCATGATGAAGCCATCAGGGATCAAGGGAGGTGAAGGATTCGATAAAACTTAGGAAGTAATGCATCCTTAATACAATGTCGCTTTAGAAAGCAACTTTCTACTATTCACATTTTAAACTTAGCAGACATGGTCATTGATGATATCGTGTCCACATTATATATTCAGCCTTCATCCTTAAATTAGTACCATATTTAAAACTTCCCCTTTAGGCAGCTCTGTTGAAAAGGGAGGAAGTCCATAGTATATGGAGAGAGCACGATTTGCACATACCTGTTGATTTGTGTCCTCATTTTTCTGAATACCACTTTCCTCCAATGTAAAGTCATAGTTAAAAGGATAAATAAGTAAGTGCCACAAAATTCCTGCATGAAACAAATGTGTTTGCAGAAAGAAATCCACTGCAAAGGAACTGACGCATTCCACCGCCAGTGCAGCCAATCTCTGGACCTTCTGTGAATAAGATGGAATATATTTTCCAGTGTTAAGATTATATGGCTTTGCATGGATATTGTAAATGTAATGTAGGAGATTATATAGAATTAATATATTTAATTATATATACAATACAAATGAAACAAAATATATTTACATATCAGGTCAAAAAGTTGGTAAGTATGAGATATCTACACACACTATATAAATCTATCTCAATATCTATCTTACCTTGCCATAATACAGTACTCTGCAGAGGTCTTTAATGATGTTTGGCATCTCTATAATCTTCTCTCTGCATTCTTCAAACTGTGCGGCAACACTATAACATTTGCATATATGTCCACACACCTAAGAATACAGGGATTATTTTAAAACACTAAACAAACTACAAGTTGGCTTACATATAAGAGTATACAAGAGTGCTGTTAAAAACAAACACACAACACACACACACATAGAAAGATTCAGGATTTTATGAGAATTGAACAACTTTTCAAAAAATTTCCTATAGAACAAAAATAAAACACTTCTTTTCGCTTAACAGGCTATGGTTCAAAAGAAATCACCAATTGCAAGGGGTCTGCACTCCCTCTAAAAAACAAGTATCAATGTAAAAAATAAAGTGCAACAGTGATTTAAGGATCATCAAATAGAAAAGTGAACTGTGGATAAAACAAATTATTTATTAACACAAGTACATATAACTCATATTCCTATTTTATATTCACAAATTTTACATTTTCCTGGAATTTATACTTTTTTTTCCATGGTCAGCTCACTCCTTAATTAATTTCCATGGATCCATCTTACACTAACTTTCCCGCACTTCACAAACATTATCCAGATACAGCATATGATTTTTCATTTCTTAAGTTAACATTTTATTTTACTGTAGAGATGTTTTGTTACATGGAAAGTCCACTAAATTGTAAACATTTTACATATAGAGGTAAACTGTTAAGCAAAACTATTCAATGTGGTCAGTTACAATACGCCTAGTGTTTTTCCCTTATTTTTTTTGAAATTTGAGAAGTTTTTAAACATTGTGTAATTAAAAGTTTCATTATCTCTTGTTTTTTTCTGATAGGCAAAGTGGACTTTGTCTACCTGTCTTTTCGCTTAATAGTCGATCGTCTGTTTATCAAGTTAATCTGCCTGTTCCTGTTGATGTCTTGATTGATGAAACAAAATATGGCACCAAAACTTGTTTTGACTTTTATTTTGTTTTTTATATTACAATGACAATACTTAATTGAGCAAGAATCAAAAGGGAACTTTCCTAAATAAGCAAAAACGATTACAACAGATATTTTGTGTCATTTTTATGATATATAATAATACTAATTTTTATATATGGCTAATAAAAGAGAATAGCTTGCATTCAGCTGCAGAGAAAATGACATGAATTACATAACATTAAGTTAGATGAAGGAATGTGAATTTTAAAAGATATATTTGTCAATTGTATTAGTAGCTTGTCAGAATAACAAAAATTTTATTTTTTGCTTTTGTGAATGTGCAAGAGACCACTTGTTTATAAAAAAAAACCTAGAAAATAAATAGTTTTGTAAAACAAAAATAAATGAAAAGACAACTCCAGTAAATGGAATCCATGAAGAAAGAAAACTGCCCAACATTACATATAACAGATGTATTATGCTGTAAAACTGCACTCAAATAATAAGTTAGAAGTAGCACTTCCAGACTGAGCAGTTTCAGTGGACAAGTAATTGTCCACTGATAATTGTTCTTTGCAGTCACAATGTCACTAGATGTGTAAAGGCTCAAGAATTTGCTATTACAATTCCAGGGTCAATTCCTTTAGTATTCATGGAAGCTCAATTTAGATACTAGATTTGTTTCCCCCTTTTTCTAAGAAAAGGTCTCTAAAATACGAATAAAAACTTTCAAGGAAGAAGCATGATTGATGTTCAGCGTACCTTGCGTCAAAAGATTTTTGGTTTGGCAAGAAAATAGGATTTTTATACTTCTGTAAAATCCATTTCTCCTTGTCCACTGGGGGACACTTTCATGATAATGCTGCAAGATCAGAAACTCTTCTAGCAGACAAAATGGTTAAAAGGAAAACAGTTTCCCCAATTCAAAAACTTTAAATCCACCGTGTCCCAGGGTTCAAACAGGGAATGCTGTAAAGCATTCAACACCAAGTTTAAATCCCAAGGCGCTATCAGAGGAACATACAGAGGCTGTATATGAAGTACCCCCTGAATGAAAGTTTGAAAGAAGACCAAAAGAGCCGATACCTGTCCCTTTACTGAACGAAGGCGCAGAACAGCATCCAGCCCATCCTGCAGGAAAATAAACAACCTGGACAACCAGAAAGAAGAGATAGGGGTACCCCTTCCTTACACACCAGGCAATATATGTTCTCCAAACACTATATTTTTGCTGAACCTGGTTTGCAAGATCGGAGCATGGTTTGCAACACAAGCTCAGACAAACCCTTATAGCTCGAAGGATCATGGCTTCAACAGCCACGCCGTTAAAGCCAGACATTCTAAACCTAGATGATAAAATGGTCCTTGACTTAACTGGTCTGGTTGCACCGGCAGACGCCACGACCGACCCCCGCCATGGAGAGACCGTCGGTGTACCAAGCCCACAGAGGCCCATCCGGTGCTTCCAGAAAGACCGAAAAACCCTCTCTCTCTTTACCTTTTTTTAAGACCCTCGAAAACATGGCTACTGGTGGGAATAGGTAAACCAAGCGGCTGATGCACTCGAGGAGAAAGACTGCACATTTGACCGGACAGATTCATGTGCGATCTGTTCCCACTTCAAAAGGAGTTCCAACTGCAACTCTAGTGCATGAAACGGAGCAAACTGGACCGCCTCAAAAGTTGATACCATCTTGCCCAGAACATTCATGCGGAAATATACAGAGGTCAGTTTGACAGCCAACAGAGAACTTACCATCTTCTGTAAAGCCTGAATTTTGTTCGGAGGTAAGAACACTCGCTGTTGTTGAGTGTCGAATAGAAGTCTTTTGGATCGGAATGAACTTGGACATCTTGAAGTGGAGTATCCAACCGTGGGACTCGAGAGTTTAGATTGTTACCTGGATATGAGACATGGGTACCGCCGAGGACTTCACCTTTAGAAGAAAATCGTAGAGGTAAGTTAAGATCATAATCCCCTTGGACCTCAACAGCACAGCCACGACTGCCATGATAGTGGTGAAGATCCACAGAGCTGTGGCCAGACCAAAAGGAAGTGCCTGGAATTGGTAGTTATTAGACTGAATCGCAAACCTGAGGAGGACTGATGACCGTCCCAGATGGGAACATGTAGATCGGAATCCTTGATGCCTAAAGCCACCATGAACTTCTTGTTCTATACTATGAATCACTGACCACAAAGATTCCATCTTGAATCTGGGCACCCTGACCTGGGTGTTCAAAGACTTCACCCAGATCCAAGATTCAAAATTGGCCTAAACGAACCGTTGGGTTTTGGAACAAGAAACAGGTTGGACTAAAACCCAAAAGCTTTTTTTTGGTTCCTGAACCGGAATAACTACTCAAGAAGAAGTGAGAGAACGGATGCCCTCTCGCAGAGCCAGTCACTTTCGTGGACCTGCGGGAAGCCCGTGGAAAAGAACCACCTGGGAGGATGAACGAGTAGATCAATCATCTGTGTTACCATTGATTCCTAAATAGAGGATGACAAGCTCTTACCACAGCAGACCCTCGAGGGGCAGAATGCCTGTCATGCCAAATGCTTGTCTGCCAACCTAGCTGCTGAACGTCGAGCAGATAAGGCCCGATGTCCACGCTGTAAGCCACCCCTAAAGGGCGGACAACTGACCTCTGGAGTACTGACCACGATATCTGCCTGAAGCTCGAAAGGACCGGAACTTAGAGATCTTGGGTTTTGGAGCATTAACAACAAAAATGTTACTCTTACCTCCTGTTGCCTGCCTGATGATGGTACCAAGGTGACGGCCAAACAAAACAGCTCCCGAAAAGGTAAGTGTTTCAAGAGCCTTTTTAGACTCCACATCGGCCTCCCATTCCCATGACTTAAGCCAGAGAATCTAACAATCAAAGACTGCAGAGGCAGAGATCTGTGTCCTAACCAGTTCCGCGTACAGGGCCGCTTCCCCCAGGTAATCCGTGGCTCTCGGAATTTGTTCCACCAAAGAAAGCATTTCAGAATACGGCTGTTCGGATAACAAACCCTCAGACAGCTGTTAACCAACACTCCACAGCTTTGATAACCCACATCGACATCAAGGCAAGCCACAAGGAAGCATCCGCCACCAAAAACATGGACTTAAGGATACCATGAACCTAACTGTCAGCGCCATCCTTAAGAGTGGCCGTGTTGAGAAGAGGGATATTAGGGACCTTAGCCAACTTTGCAACCGTAGCATCCACTGGTGGAGACGCCTCCCGGTTCGCAAGAACCTCAGGGGGAAGAGGATAAGAGGACTGAAGCAGACGGGACATCTGGAACTTACGATCCGGTGCAGACCAAGGCCCACTGATTAAATCATCCAACTGGAAAGAAAAAGGGAAAAGATGAGAAGTCTTTCATCACCTTCTAAAGAGAGAAGGCTCTGCAGTCTCAGGGTCTACTGCCTAAGGAATCGCCAGCACCTGACGCACAGCCCTTACTAAATCTTCTACCCCCTGATGGTCAGCAGGAACTTCCTCCACCATAGAGAAGTTCAAAATATCAGAAGCCACAACCACCTCGCCCTCCTCCTGGGAAGAACAGTCAGAATCTGACTCATTACCCTGCAGGGGTGCCGCCATCCACTTGCGCTTACGGGAGGATGGCGCAGCTGATTGCAACATCCTCTCTAATGAGGAGGACACGGAAAACCCTGTATTGAACTTGCAAGAGAGAGTACCCAGGCCGGTACCACAGAATCTGCAACCACAGGTACAGCCCGACCCTGGCTTAGTGAACCAGGAACAGAATCCACCCCACTCACAACAGAGGGAGGGGATTTGAAGAAGGACCGCACACTGATTCAAACCGCACAAATTGGGCAAGCTCAGCCACAGTACTGGTCAGAGACTGATCCCAGGCATGCTCTGCTGAGTCGAAACCGGAACCCCCTGGCACACACGGCATGTGATCCCTGGAATGGCAGGCTGCACACACAGTGTCCACGTCTGACTGTCCGAATGGTAAATTAGAGTTACAGATGGCACAGGTGAACTTCATCATAGAAGTTGCCCCAGCCTTCCCCCTCAAACATCTCACCCTATCTGATATGTTACATACAGCTGGGACGAAACACACAGAAAACAAAAAAACTCTGTGAAAAAGACAAGCAGCAGGTATACTTAATGAAAGCACAAAAAGTGATCATGTTACACACAGCCAAGGAGCCCCAACAGTTTGAGGGACAACCCACCCAGAAAAAAACACCCCACAACCCATTACCTGACAAGAGAAGGGAGAAGCTGGAACTTAAAAATGGCTGCCTAGTCTGTTGGCTACACACGACGAGTGAGAGATCACCAGGGAGGTAGTGCAGGAAGAAAGAAGAAGCACCTCCACCTATGACCCAGCATTGGCTTACAGAATAAAAGTTACTCCTAGTGGACCTAGCCCCAAGTAAGCCAACCACCACCCAGAGAGGCCCACTGTATCCCCTCCACTCCCAGCACTGTGCTGTCATCCCTCCGTGTGCACAATGAAGCAGTGGTTGCACAACTAGGGATGGCGGGCACAGCCTGTGGCGAATGTGGCCAGCTCCCCGAAGGTATTTAGTGATGGGGGCACCTCCACAGCACATCCGGTCCCCTGTCCAAACGACGCACACCCATCCTTGCTGCTCTAGTGCAGCGCTACTAAACCACCAATGCAGCAGTATAGAAGCCGGCAAGTAAACGTAATAAAAACAAAACCTAACAAACTGTCTGTACAACAGCCCCAAACATCCTATGCGTCTAGGGAAGTACACTAAAACTGAAGCCTAAACAGGATATAGTGGGTGAGGAGCTAGGGCTAACTAACAACTTCTTAAAAGTGCCCTACAACTTAATCCACTGCACTATACCCCAATGTACCCAGTGTCCTCGAATTGGAAGAATGAGAAAGTCACACTTTCAGCACTAGGCATTCAAGACTAAAACTGTATGTATCTATAAGAACCCTGTACTACTGGAAGCCTGCGCTGCTTAAACACAGCATGGTTTCAGAGGGCCACCATCTAAAGGGTCCATGCATTCAAACAAAGTAGGCAGAGGTATTCTGAGACATATATAAAAGCTCTAATGTTTTAAAAGTATAATTTTATAATTGTCTTTTATGCCAAATTATAATATTGGTGCAATCGCAATACCATTTACCTGCACGGGCATATCGTCCGGTTTACTAGATGCAGTTAACACTGATACACAACGAGAGAAAGCTTCTTGTAGCACCTGAAACAAAGTACAGAGATAGGTTTTGCTAAAATAGAATAATAATGCACTTTTAAAAAGTGAGACAACAAATCTGACCATGACAATAACAGGAGTATGACTTGGCATTACATACTGTATACAGTTCATTATTGAGAAATGTGCAGCCTCCCAAACTAGCAAGATAATCCTCATCAATTTAGTTTAACAAAAAAACAAAATCAGCAAGATCTAGCTCTATTTTTATGATTTAAAGCAAAATACACACATATTATATGTCACTTGCATTATACAAAATAATTGAGTATGTATAGAATACAGCAATATGATTTGGTACCTCTATGCCATTTTCCCTCCTGAGTTCCTCTGCATTAAGTGCTGAACAATTTACTGTGTGAAACGCCAACTCAGTGGCAGCAGGCAAGAGTGAAAGCTTTGAGAAGAGTTGATTATCGGAGGTCTCAATGGTGATTGTTCTGATGAGCATGGGATAGCCAGCATACTTGTAAGGCTGAAGATCTATTCAAAAAACAATGAAAATAAACAATTTAGATACACTTTTCCCCTTGTGTATAAGAAATATTGTGAGAATTCATATTATTTACATTATTATGTGCCTTATTTGAGGAGATATTCAATACCTGAGGTAAAAGACATTTAGGGTAACCTCCTACAACAAAATGAACGCTTTGGGCACTCGTTTATTTAATTTTGGGATCCTGGTGCTTATACAATATTTGTCTGGTTAACTTTGTGAGCTGCTGACAGACCCCTCCCCCTACAACCCCTCCTATAGTCTCAGTTTAATTATAAAGCCCCAAAGAAGATAAACCAATCAAACAAGAACATACAGCAGAAGAGGAGAAGGGAGGGAACGCAGTGTCCCGCAGATAGAATCAGACAAACGGCTTTATCGTAAGAATAAAAATCCTCTTTTCTCCTTCAGCCATCTGGGGGACACTGCTTACCATGGGGACTTTCTAAAGCAGCCCACTCTTGAGTAGAAGGGACTGCTCTGACAGCCAGGCACGTAGAGCACTACGGCCAAAACTGGCGCCTGCCAACCAAAGACATTGAATTGGTAAAATTTAGTAAAGGTATGGACCGAGGACCAGGTGGTTGCTCTGCATAACTGGTCAGCTGAGAACCATTTTGTGCAGCCCAAGATGCCCCACAGGGTAGAATGGGCAACAATACGATCTGGCACAGGTCGGCTAGCATTGATATAGCCTGCCTAATAGTCAACGTAAGCCATCTAGCAATAGAGGCCAGCCAACTACGTTTTCGAGAAATCAAATAAAATAAAGAGGGAATCTGTACGGCGAATCTTTGCTGTCCTCTGGACATAGATTCGGAGAGCTGACCACATCCAGGAATTTCCAGGCCCTTGTGGGTCATCCGTGAACACCGGAAATACTATTTGCCGGCTTACATGGAAACTGGAAACTACCTTTGGCAGAAACGATGGAACTGTTCTGAGGACTGCTCTGTCATCGTGAAACACCAGATAAGGTTCTCGACAAGAGAGCGCCCCCAGCTCCGAAACTCTATGGGCTAAAGCAATGCAAGGAGGAATACCACTTTCCATGTTAAGAACCGTAACTCTGCTGTCTGTTACCCGTTCAAAAGGAGGCTCCTGAAGCATATTAAGGATCAAATTAAGGTCCCAGGGAGCCGTGGGCGTAACATATGGAGTTTGGATATGCAGGACACCCTGTAGGAAAGTCCTGACATCCGGTATGTCTGCCAGGCATCTGTGAAAAAACACTGAAAGCACCGAAACCATCACTTTTAAGGATCCTAGGCAAAGACCCACATCCAGGCTGTCCTGAAGAAAGGCAAGCAACCTAGAGAGATGTAACAACTCAGAGTGGCAGGTCCAGTTCTCACACCAGTTAATGTATGTAAGCCAGATCCGGTGGTAGATCTGAGCAGAGACTGGTTTTCTAGCTTAAAGGAGGGTATCCACTACTCGTGAAGAGAACCCTCTGGATTTCCAAAGGTTGGCTTCAATAGCCATGTCGTTAAATTCAGCCGCGGTAAATCCTGATGTAGGAATGGTCCTTGAAGTAGAAGGCCTTTGCGAAGAGGTAACCGAAGACCTGGACCTACCGCCATCAACGGAATCTCTGGATACCAGACCCTCCTCGGCCAAGCTGAGCCACCAGAATGACTGGCAGGCCACCCTGCTTGACTCTCTGAAGGACCTGGGGAATCATGAAAATGGGAGGGAACATAAGTCTCATGGCATCTTGCCCTTGAGCAAAACTGTAGGACCTTTCTGTTTTGGCACAATGCCATCAGATCTCGGTCCAGGACCCCCCACCGGGTGACTAGGGACTGAAAAGCTTCCGGATGAATAGCCCATTCCCTTGGCAGAATTGCATGCTGGCTTAGATAATATTCTTGCCAGTTTTGGATGCCCGGAATAAAGACTGCTGAAATGACGGGGATGTGATTTTCGGCCCAGGTGAAAATCTGAGTCGTCACCTCCATTGCTCTTGCACTCCTGGTGCCTCCCTGTCTGTTGATGTACAACACTGCCATGGCATTGTTGGACTGAAGACGGACCGGCAAGCCTTGAAGGATGAACTGTACTTCTTGCAAGGCCCTCAACATGGCTTTTATGAGAGAGGTCTCCAGAGCCCCTGAAGTCTCAGATGGAGAGCTACAGCCCCCCATCCTCGAAGGCTGGCATTTGTGGATACTAAGATCCAAGGCCAAGGGGGAAGGGACCAGCCAACTAACAAGCTGTCCCGGACTATCCACCATCTGAGGGATTGTTTCGCTTCCGATGACAAGCGAATCAGCTAACATTCTAAACTCCCAATGGGATCCTGACCACTTCCTTAGGAGGTCCCATTGAAAGCACCGAGAATGGATTCGACCATAAGGGAGAGTCTCGAATGCAAACACAATCTTCCCTAGCAAGCGCATGCACAGGAGGACCGACTGTCTCCGGCAGAACAAAACTCGAGTCGTCGAGTCCCGCAGGGACCATATCTTGTCCTCTGGAAGGAACACCCTCTGTTGTTGGTATCCATCATCAGTCCCAGAAAAGTCATTCTTTGGCAAGGTATTAACTGGGACTTGGGGCAGTTTATGAGCCAGCCATGCCTCTCCAAGATCGGGATGGTAAGCTGGAGATGTTGCTCGAGCAGGTGAGCTGAGGCAGCTTTGATTAGTAAGTCGTCCAGATAGGGCACTAACTGCACACCCCTGGAATGTAGATAAGCCGCCATTACCGCCATCATTTTTGTAAACACTCTTGGTGCGGTTGCATGGCCGAATGGAGAAGCCCTGAACTGGTAGTGAGCAGATCCTACCGTGAATCTGAGAAGAGCCCGATGTGTCTCCCAGATAGGAACGTGGAGGTAGGCGCCCTGGATATCTATTGACGCCTTGAACTGATCTGCCTCTAGTCCATTGATAACAGACCTCAGGGACTCCATTCAAAATCTGACCACCTGCAGGTGAAGGTTCAACTGCTTTAGGTTTAAGATGGGCCAGAAAGAGCTGTCCGGCTTCTGGAACAAAAAGAGGTTTGAGTAGAACCCTTGCCTCCTTTGGTCTTCCGGAACTTTTACGATAACTCCTGCTGAAAGAAGAGAAGCGACACAGTGAAGCATTGTTTGTCTTCTTTGTGGATGGCAGGGCAAGCTGGTTCCCAAAGAACCTCTGAGGGGCTGGGCCCGCTAGGTCTATTATGTAACATCGTCATGATCCCGCAAATCCAACTGTCATCCGAGGACTCTGCCCACTGATCCCTGAACAGCAGCAGACGCCCCACCCTACACCCGCCACTGCTAACAGAGGGGGGTGAGCGTCATGCTGCCGGCTTATCCAGGAGCTTAGAGGAGGGATGGCTTGTGGAGGAGGAGAAAGACCTACCTCGAAGCGGGTGTCCTCAGGCGCCAGAAGATCTGGACCAGAGTGTTGGCCCCTGCCAGATGGGCCCCCTCGAAAGGGTTGTCTAAATGAACCAAACCTGGGAGTCCTAGGCCTATATTGACAGGCAAAAAAGTACTTTTGCCTCCTGTAACCTGGGAAATTATGGAATCCAATTCCGGGCCAAATAACACTCCACTGGAAAAAGGGAGGGACTGCAAAGACTTTTTTTAGCTTCAGAGTTCGCATCCCAGGACCTCAGCCACAAGGCCCTCCTAGCCGCCAAAGCTGTTGGAGACACAGAGGAGGAAATGGAAGCTGCGTTCTGAGCAGCCTCATAAACGTACCCTGAAGCCTCCTTGAGGTGCAGGTAAAGCAGAAGCAAGTCAGAATCTTGCAAAGCTGTAGCCAACTGGTCAGCCCATGTCTCCATAACTCTGGCGACCCATGCTGATGAAAACGTGGGTCTGAATAAAGTACCTTCTGCCGTTTAGGTAGACTTTAAGAAAGCCTCTATATTGCGGTCAGTAGGGTCCTGCAAGGAAGCTGTTCCTGGAACAGGAAGCGTAGTGTGGCGAGCTAAGCATGCCACTGGAGTATCCACCCTTGGGAACTGTTCCCAACGGATTACATCCTCTTCCTGTAAAGGGTATAAAGACATGTACCTTCTTGGAATAACAAACCTACGGTCAGGTTGTTTCCAATATGTTTCTGTGATCTCTTTCAACTCCACAGATGGAGGGAAACGGATCGCCCGTCTTATGACCTTTTTAAATAGGCTACGATCTGTATATGTATTCTCCTGTATGCTTGACGCACCGCTACCACCAGGTCATCAATCCCCCGATATCTGTGAGACTCTTCTGGGTCTGCCTGTGCGGAATCGGAATCTTCTAAAACCTCACCCTCCTCTTCTGAGAATCTCTCCGAATCAGAGATGGACAGAAGGGGGTTAGAGGATCTGTGCCTCTTGTTTGTAGGTAAATGTTAAGGGGCCTCGAAAAACCGGTTCAACCGATCTAGACCCCTTACCAACGATGTAGACCAAGCAGGCTCTCCCATCAGGAGGGGCCTGAGATGGCACTGTAGAGGGATGTCCCGCCAGTCCTGAAGCAATGGACTCGGTAGGCCCCATGGTCACCCCTGAATCAAGAGGGGCTATTGTTCCAGAGGTTGAAGGGAGTACTGCAGCAACCGCTGGATTTTCTGTAGGTTTAGAAGCAGTTGCACCAATGTAGTAACCCCCTGCGTCAGGGTAGCCGCCCACGCTGGCGTTTCCGTTATGGCTAGGGCGTTAGTCTGTGGCTGTGCCGCCATGGAAGCCCCACCGTAGTCAGTACAGAGCGCCCCTGAGTCCTGCTGTTCAGTAGGTAATTTAGCCTTACATTTGGAAGAAGTATAATATTTAGCACAAGGTGCTTTTCCTTTGTCAGACATTTTGAGGGAAACACAATACAGCACAAAATGTAAACAGGCAAACACACAAGAAATAAGCAGAAGATACTAACTGATCTATGACAAAGTCAAAAGATAGTATCCCTGAACCAAAAGTTATATGTGAGAGCAAAGTATCTATACATGTAATATACTATGCCCCAATATATATATGTGCATACGTAAGTGTTCTAATACATCTCTATCTATAGAATAGGGAGTATACAGAAAAGGAATTTTGGTACTTAGCCTTCCAGGACTAAGCAAACAGGAGGAGAAGTCCATCAGCAGCTCTGCTATGCTTCAGAAGGAGCTGATGACTCTTTTCCCGGGCAGATTTGGCGCCTTGGGAGGGGGAACTCTATTTATCCTAGCTCTCCACGTCCTGCATTGGCTGCATCTTATAGGCAAAAAGGGCTGACAAGGAGATTTAAAACTTATTTTATAAGCAGTAATCGCCCTCAGAGCTCGTTCTAACGCTGCAGCCCAATACTAAGTTCCCCCCTCCTTTCCTGAGGAGGGGACTTGGAATAGTCCAACATGACAGCCGGCAGCTGTGGAGATTACCGATGCTCTCTGCCTCCGTGGCAGCGCCGGTAACCTGAAAATAATCAGTGTGACAGTGGCTTGTATAAGCCGCATGTCACACTGTCCAGAAGCATTTATAAAAAGCTTCCTGCTGTCAGTGAGAGCCATTCGGCTCTCAATCTGACAGCTGCTTCTATGAACGAGCTTGCTCTGTGTAGAACAGAGCACACCCTGTAACTAAAATTATTGAGTTGAGAAGTCTAAAGATCTTGCCCCAAAATAAAGAAATATTGGACAGATTCACCAAATTGAAATAAAAAGTTTCCCTGTGGCCGCAGTTCCTCTAGCAGCTTGGGTCAGCTGTAGAGAATAATTTACTTAACTTGCCGAGGTATAGTATCAACTGTAATGTACTTTGTATGCCATCTCTTTAATCAGTGTGGATATGGAAGCATAGCATGAGCGCAATCTTTTGCCATCAATCCTCTACAGGTGGTAGACCTAGATTCAATTTCCATTCTAACTCATGTCTAAAGTGAGGGTTCGATAATGAATCTAGGAGCATATTAAACTATGGAAATTGTACCCTGCCCGAGCATAATGGAAGGGAATGGGCAAAGTACATGATTGGAAAGTACTTAAAGAGCCTTGGATTCAGCAAGGGAAATTTTTGTTAATGCAGGAGCAAATTGTGCATGGTCAGTGAGATGAGCTATAGACTTAAAAACCATGCTGGACCATTGCTCAGAGAGACCCTGTGATGGTCCAGGAAGAAAATGTGGGTTATCCCATATGGGTGTGATCAGGGTGATTGCAGTTTAGAGGTTAAATATGGAAGAGCATAAGTCCCATACCTTCAGTGCAAATTTGAGAGTTGCCAGCAGATTAGCATTCATGTGCTTACGTGGTTCGGGAATTTCCCACAGGGAGGAGATGGCATAAAAAGCTAAAGATCTAGTTTCTGTGTCTACCCATGAAGTAGTACCATGTGGAATAAATGCTGCCGTGATTTGTCCTAGATGGGTAATCCAAAAGCAAAGCTTGATATCTGGAAACCCGCTGCCTCATGCTACAATTGATCTATTGTGAACTGATTGTTTAATTTTGGGCGCTTCCCATAAATTTAGTGAAGGCCTTCTGCGTCTCCTTAAGCACTGAAAGCAGAACAGCTACCAGGAGGGTCTGGAAATAGTACAGTAACTTGGGGAGAATATCCAGTTTGATTGCTATGATCCGGATATCTTTTTTCCAATCTTGTGCAGGAGGTGGAGGAAATTCTCATGGTAGAGTGTGTCATAGGATGAGGTGAAGATCCCAAGATATATGGGAAGCTCTTATCATGGCCACCAGAGGCTCTATGACCAAGGTAATCACCAAAGGAGACAGAGAAAGGCCCTGTCTCGAGCCACTGTGAATTTTGACTAAGTTTGAAGGGGAGCCATTTATCAGAATTCTGGCTTTTGGAGAGGAATACAGTGCTTTAATTTATTTAACTCACCGGTTCAAGCTAAATTTCCTTGGGGTTTGGATCATCAGGTTGTACTATTAATGCTCATAAGTTTTCAAAAATCTGACAGGTACATTTTAAGATTTGACTAGTGTCAGAGTACTTTTTTGTTTTCATTGTCTCCTGCTTGTCCGTCTTTACCCAGTTTTAAAGTGTGTGGCAAAAGAACAACATGTAGCCAATAAGATCATACAAATTCTTAAATTAGCACATAGTATTTCAGGAGATGAGTGTGAAGGCAGTTGCAGAGCTTGTTGATGCCCACTTGCATGGTTATATTAGTAATGGTGGGGCTATGGGAAGGAGAGAAGGAGAACAAAACGGAGAGAGAAGGTGGAGAAAATGAAGGGAACAAGGAATAATGAAGGTAAAGGAAGGGAATGATGGAAAAAGAGGAAGGGAATGATGGAAAAAAGAAAGGGAAAGGAGGAAAAAACAAAATGGAAGAAAAGAAGACACCCCTCCCAAGTATATCATGGATAAATTTGTTTTCCTCTAAAAGTTGTTTAATATTATTTGTCTCAGTGTAGAATGTACAGTTTATCTTGCATACTAAAATATTTGGAGCGGAGCAAAGTTGCCATAATTAGACAGTACTTAAACATGAGTTTGCTCAAGTGCAATGAAGTGTATTACTGTAAAGTGCAGACACAACAGACTGTATATCATTTTGTACAAAACCATACCTATGCACATTGTAGGCAAGCATGGCTGTATGCCCGCAAGCAAACTAGCTGAAATGTCCCACATGTAGACACTATTCTATACTGTGCTGCCATTTGACAAAGCTTTACAACAATAAAAAAATGTAGGAGCCCTCTCAGAAAAAAAATAAAAAATTATTGCATGTCCTGGGGAATAAAACAGTACTGAATGCACTTGTGTTGTACTGAACAGACAGATGTTTACAGTTTTATGAATCCCAGAATAGGTAAACACAACTCCAACACAGTAGCGAGTGGATCATCCTTGGTCTTACCATAATTGAAACAGCGATTACTTCTTAAATTTTTTAATCAGTGCTGTTTGTACTTCGTACATATATCTTCATACATTGCAATGACTGATAAATCAACCAGATATGGGGTCGAATTATGTTAGAATACTAAATATATTCCCAATAAGACACAGTTTTAGTTACATACAACACTTCCTACCAAAAATACACATACAGACCTTTCCATATCATCAGTGTGGCTGAGATTTACACAATACCATACTCTAGTGACACCTGGAGGCCCTTACTTAAATTAGATTTTCACAGGGATAGTTAATTTTAGATAAACCGGAGATAGTTTGTGGCAGGATGGGCTTATTCTGTAAAAAATCATAAATAAATCTGTACTGGATCTCTACTATATTTCCCTAAAATAGCTCCAACCTAGATATAGGGTAAAGATTGTGCTCTTAAGAAATTTGAACAAAAACTTTGTGAATAGACCAGGAAGTAATAGAAGGGCAAAGCTTTAATTTGTTAACTGATAAAGGGGAGACTCAATAACCTCTGAAGTGCCACAGGAGCCTAGCACGATGATGTTCCACGGCCATATATGATCTAAAATCTTCGCTTATTACCATATTAACCAGAAGTTCACACAGGCACACATGGAGGGAGGCTCCCTCTGAACTTCCTGATTAATTGAATCTCCCCACAAAAAGTCAACCTCCTGATGCCAGCTGTATTTCACGTTCTCCATGTCTTCCAGTACAACAGAATAGACAGTATAATTTTACAGCAAAGCCTTATTTGAATCATAAATAATATAAAGTACCATCAAGAAAAAAAGTATTTTTCTGTTAATATTTAATGGAATTTACTATTTTCAATTATTCTTACTTTTAAAATAAGTGCTACATTAAAAATGTATTACCTTCCAATAGCTATTTTCAATAGTGTATAATCACAATAATTTACAATGTCAAGGACAAATAGTAAGAGCAAACTAATGATACTGTGTGCTGGTGAGCAAACTACAGTACCCTCATGTGCCCTTTTAAATCCACTCATGTATATAAACATTCCTATTCTATGCCTTTGATTGGCTTCAAAATTAACATTGTATTTCACTTTTACCTTCCTTATGTCTGTTGAAAAGGATGCTCTGAGTTTTAAGTATAAGGATGATATTTTCTGGGTCTGGTCCATCCACAATCTTAGCTGACTTTGTACACAAGAACTCATAGGCCTTGTTAACTTTTTCAAACATATCCTGTAAGACAAGGTAAGGTACATAATGAGGTCAATTTTGTACTTGAACATGTAAGGATGCACAGATAGAGCAAGAGTCTCTAGGTATAGGGCAAGACTGAGCACCTGTCTTTAGGGTGCTCGCCTTGCATAGCTTGGCGTGGCTCAGTATTTCTTTATTTAGCATGAGAACGAGTGCCCCATCGGTACGCATGGATTATTGAGATAATGTCAGCATTATCAACACATCTGGACTAGGTTAAATTTAATATGTAGATGATTTCAACATTGATGGACTACTGCAGAGAAAATTCAACTGAGGTTTAAATGTTGATGTGAGTTCTCATATCTTAACGACAAAAGGTACGGTGAAATACTTAATTCTGCTCAAATGTCTACATTCTTAATGACTGCTCTTGGAAAAAATATCACTATCATAAAGCTACTGTATGTTCTAATGTTTTGTCACTTAGTCTTAATGGCTTGTCACTTTTCAATGTTCTGCAAAACAATAGGTAGTTGTATTATCAATACATTGCTGATTTTTATTTTTCTAAAACACTAAGAGCCTGCAGCAAAATCTGAATAAAGCATGAGATATCAGCAGGTGGCAAAGACTCCTGTACAAGACTCTTGAACAAAAAAAAAAGAAATAGGGCTGCCTACCCAGTGACAAACACATCAACAAAACAGAGGTGAAAATATTAACTCCGCACTTTTCATAGCAGTGTTTAAAAAAGTTTGAGGGATAAAAGGCAGAGTGGCAGCATTGCAGCTAAATGTGTTATCGGGAAAGGCCACGATTAGAAAATACAGAAAAAAGGAAGCAAGGTAAAAGATAAAAGGAAAGCATTTAATAAAAGATGAAGTGTGGCTGTAGAAACAGATACATTAATATTCTCTGACAGATGAATCCCATTTGAGATATGCTGACATTATACAGTTTTTGGATACTGATAGTAAGATTTTCAAATAAATACAAACCCTTCCTTCTGGATTCTTGTCTGGATGATATTTCTGAGCAAGTCTGAAGTATGCTTTCCTTATCTTGCTCTCTTCTTGTCTTAAAAAGAAAGGAAAGATTTGTTTCAGATGTACAGAACAAAATTCCACTCATGGAATTAATCCCTTTCTGGTGTGTTCATCATTGTATAAAGGGAAAAATACTAATGCTGCTTAGCAATTTCAAAGAGATATTCCACAGATGTTTTGATATGCAAATTTTTTTTTGCTTTATTTAATGGATAAAATCTGAATCCACATGCTACAATCTGAATTTCTTCTCAAAGGAGACTGTTTGAAGCTACTAAGCTTGGAATACATGATAAGGAGAAAATACAGTGACATAAGAAGTGTAATATGTCAACTGGATTATAGCACATGTCCTTTAATGCAACAGTTCAAAGCTACACAGTATATTAAAATACAATAATTTGTCAAAGTACTTATCAATATACATACTAATATTTGCACATTGTAGTATAGTCTCAAATTATAATAGTAGTAGCTTTAAACATAAGTACATAAAAAACAAAGGTTTCTCTTACAAAAAAGATGCTTATACAGCTTCTTTTGAAAGTATATATTAATTTTGTAGTATAAATTGTTAAATATATTGTGTAGCTGTACAGTATATAGTAGTATATTGGTTTACTTTTCTTTTGTTCACACCACTTTTATTTACATATCCTTAATGTTCTTCTCTTTCTATCTGATAAATGGGCAGGATAGTGTCATGCCTGTTACCCGGCCTGTAGTTCATTTAAATACAACTCAGGTTTTGTACATTTAGGTTGTGTATTTTTATAATTTGTCCCTTTTGAACATTATGGGGCATATTCTATTGGGTTTTTTTTCCGAGCTGCGAAAACACTATTACCATTAATACGGTAATAGATAGTTGGATTTCAGCTCGCGGGCTCAAGGAGCTGCTAGCTGAAATCCAGCGAGAAAATTACCGTATTAATGGTTTTTCCGGCACGATTACCGTAATAACGGTAATTGTGCGCGGACCGCGAGATTTTCAGCGTTTCCGCCGAGAATTGAATATGCCCCTATCTCTCATCTGACCAGGATAAAAAAAAGAAAGAATATTGTACGTATTTGGTTTTCTATATAACATTGTATAGAATCTATGGTACTGTCAAATAAATGTAAATAATGCTGAAATTCAAGAACTCATCATAGGTATATGTTCATAAAATGAAAATATCCCACACACAAACACTTAATAAAAAAAAAAAATTAAACCATAGTTACACCTTTTTAATAAATATAAAATGATCTACAAATCTAAGATAATTATGAAACACAAATAACTCTGATAACTATAGGGAAACATTAGTATCTTGATACTGAGTATTACTAAACAGTGTTTCCCCTCCATAAAATATGGCATCCATGCAGAAGCTGTCACAAGCTAAGTTAGTGACAATGCTATATCAATGCATTATTCTGCTTCCCGTCACGAGTACTTCAATTGTCAGAATGCTGGGTGCAATGTTTTTACAGCACAATTTTACTACTAACAGTGAAAAGGAGATTACCATTGATAGCTAGATTAAACTAAATTTATTTGTGACAGCTTCTGAACACCAGTCTTCTGACAGTTTTACACCTTTTAGTCAAGTTATGTCATGCTGTAAATGGGCAGGATTTAAATCCATATACATACAAAAACATATTTCTTGCTTTTAGTGAAACGCTTTCAGTAAGATACAACTTATAAACTTTAACTTACTGGCCTTGTCCTTTTGGAAGACCAAGAACTTCATAAGCATCATCTATGGACATGGTTGGAGGTTTTTTCTCTACCTCCTTTTTCCATGCGTCCAACGTGTCCTTCAAAAGTTTCACCTGTAAAGAGAAATATATATTACACAACAATCTTACTGTAATCCGTTGAATATACAGTATTAAAGAGACAAACCAAAAACTCCTAAAAAAAACTTCAGAAAAATGGCACAACTTACGGGGTCTTTTATGGGCCAATCAGGAAATCTGAGTGTGTCACAGAAATGTTTCAGGTAGTAGATGTTGCAGAACAGCTCGTTCTCCAGTTGGGGATAATTGATCACTGGGATGGGGCAGTACTGATAAAGTGCTCTAGTGTTACTCTGGAGGCGGGGGCTGAAATCAGCCAAGTGGGCAGCAATCTTCTCAATCATAAGACGTCTGAAATTTGTCAACAGGAAAAAAACATAAAAGGAGGGCAGATAATGGGTTGAAAAGTTAAAAAAAAATTGCAGATAGTTCAAATAAAGATGACAAGTTCCCACATACACACAATGTCATTTAAGTGGCTGAACCATAAAGGCTGCGAAATAATTTGTATGAACTGTAGTTAACAAAATCTGGATTAAACTGCCAAGCAAAAACTATTCACAATTACTGGCATGTTCCAGCTTTAAGGTAGTTTTATAAAACAATAAACTGGTATAACAGGTTCAGTTTCAAGTTTTGCAAGTTAGCAACAAAATTAGGCCATGTTTAAACATCAGGATAAATTAGGAAAATAAAATGTCTCTGTCCTACCACTGGGGAACACTGCGTTACATTGGGTATAGTAGGTGGGTCTGGAGTTAGGCACTTATAAACTTGTTTGTTTCACTGACTCATCCCCCACTATGCCCCTCCTCTGTAGCTGACTTCAGTTGTTGTAAGTGCCTTCTGGAGAAAGGTCACTTCTGTATAGGCTCCTGCCTATACTTAGTTTAGCATTAGGTTTTCCTGTTTTTATTTTACTTTCCTTTTCAGGTGCAGCGCTGGACTGAAAAGACCCAGAGGAGTGAATAGTCCCGGGGATTAATTCACTCTGAGTTCCAGCGCAGGTAAGCAGCTCTTCAGCACGCTTCCCTCGCACCTCTGCCGGCAGTCATCCCCTAGAGAGAACGAGCAAAGGGGCCATGTTTAATTTGTTTTAATTATGCCTTTAAAGGCAAACTTTTCATTTGGGCCATTTTTTTGGGCCTTATACACAGCCGCAATCAGATATGCGGGCGGGAGTGAAGGTGTCTCCACCTCTCCTCTCGCAGACTTGTCGGCAGCCTCTCCCCCCCCCCCCCTCCTTTGCCCCTAGACAACGAGCAGTGGGGGAGATGGACAGGCATCGCGCTCTGTGGAGGCGATGAAACGGTCAGTGAGACCGCACGCACCCTGGGCACGGCAGCGTGGCGGTTCTCACTTTCCCCCGGCTGCAGCCATATTCTGTATATGGGCTAAACGGCGGTGAGCAGGGGTGGACATGTTAGGAGAGGGGAGTGCACATTCCCCCCTCTCTCTCCCTAATGGCGCAAACGGCGGCCATCTTGGATCCGGAGCGCACACACATCAGTGCATGCTGTTCCTGACTGCCTCTCTTCACCTGGTAATGTTGGATCGTTTTTAATCATATTTGTAAACGATTGTCAGCCTACTTGCCACACAGTCAGGACTTTTATTTCAGGATCCTGTGACTGCTGTATATATTATAGGATTACATATTTGACAATATTGGTAGTTCCTATCCTCCTGTGACATATTTTTCTTTTAAGGCAGATATACATTGATATGGGAATACATAGCTGTATGATATTCCATATGGTGACTGTGAATGGAATGTTTCCATAACTCTGATAAAGGGAGTTCTATATATATAAAATCCCTTTTGTTATGTATAGCCTCAGTTCCACAAGCATTGTGGCTGGGTAACTTTTATACAGTTTTCCAGATATGCGGTATGTCTCAGGAATTATCTAGGGGGTAATAAACACGCTGTTTTATATGCTCTACATTATTTATGTGGCACAAAATTAATATACAGTGTTATCCCGTGGTAGGCTGGTTGGTCTGTATTGCAATATGTATATATATGTGTACATCAGGAGCTGTGGCTCATCTGATATATACACGGTTTTGATTACACGGTGTTGTGGTTTCTATTTCCATAATAGCACATATATATATTACCTGTTTAAAATATAGAACAGATTTATTCTGTGTCTTTTTTATTGCTGTTATATCAGCCTACAATCGGTGACTCCTCCAGGAGTAGATTACTCGCTGGTTGGCACACTCTGAAATTGTTATATATTTATGTGAATATGTGTCTTCAAAGTATATTGTTAGACAATATTATTTCCTGTTACTTTGCCTACCGTTTCCTTATGTTTTCTGACGGATCAACTGGGAAATAGGAGTGACATTATATATGTGCGAAATGTAATTTTTGAATTATCTTTTCCACAGCCTAGCCCGATTGCCTCGGCATAAACTGCGGGGCTAAGGTCTACAAACTGGGTGCTCCCATTTCGGTGTCAGCTGTTTTGCAGAAACAGGTCTGGTCTAAATCACTGTCGTTTCTGGTGGCCGAACACATTAAGGTGATTTTTAAGTTTGAAATGGTACGTAAGTATACCCTTTTTCATGCTTTTACACATGTTTACACTGTGCTGGTTAAGCTCCCACACAGCTTATATCTGTCCGCTAACACAGAAGCGGCATTACGCTGTTCAGGTATAAAACCATCCGGACAAAGATGTTGTGGTTCACCATCTTTTACAGATGGAGAGGATTTTATCTTTGACTGTTGCTACAGTCAAAATAAGGATGTAGTTTATCCCTCACCAAAGGATGTCTATTTCCATCTTGTTTTTACTATCAAGAGGAATATTCTTGCTGATTACACTCACGAGGTGGATAATCCCAGCTTAAACTGTACACAGTTTTCGCATTTGCAAGACAAACAGTCTATACTTGGTTTTCAACCTAAGTTTTAGTGACACCCTAGTTGGGAAAATGTTTATCCTCATATCTTAAACTCTGTGTCTGTCTTTTCTCAAAGACCAGGTAAACCGTAATAGGCTGGCTAGGTTTTCACCTTCCCTAACTCTCCAGAGTCAATACAAGGGAAGTAATCCCTCTTGGTGACAATCCTGTGGCTTTTCAGTTCGCTTATTCTGCTGTCCCCGGCGGGAGCAGACAAAGAAGTCCTCCTACACACAGCAGGGGCTGGTAAAGGATTTTATCTAGTGGCTTTCAAACAGAAGAAGTGCTCTAGCCTTTACTCACATTAAGGGTTAATGGGGTGGTTTGTATTCACCCAGCAGCATCATAGCTGGTAGGCATACAGCTATTCAGCTATGATACCTATAGTTAGCCACATGCTCACAGGACTACGTTCCAATATCGGAACTCTCAATTTGCTCTATTACAAAATGAGTATCCAAAGGCTTCTGGCGGTAGGTGTGCTTTCTTTGTTTTATGTCAGCGACACCAGGCCATGATGTTTACGTGTTCCATCCGTTGATCCTCTCTGTTGATCTGAGGTCAGGGTGCCACATTCCGAGTCAGGCTTAGCCTTACAGGGGTGGTTATAGTTTATGTGCTGTGGAAATCAGGTAAACATCCATAGATTTGTGGACATTCCCCGAAGGTGGAAGTTATTTATTACCCCCAACGCTTAGCTTACAGCTAGACGTTTTTTCAGCCAGAACATTATACTTGCAGCCTCTCAGCAAGAAGCAGGGCTGCATTATTGGGTTCACAGTTGATTACTTTGAGCCTACCCAGCTTTCGCTTGTTCTACCACGCTAGAAGCGTTGGCTTATGCCTTATCTTCTAGTTCGGGGTTTTCAGTAGCTTCCTACCAAAGAACACGCTCATTTCTTTTCTACACAGTTCCAAATTGCTCCTGGCAGAATTTCCTTTCGGTTACAGGAGTTTCTGTTTTGCAAAATAGGATACCAAGTTTCTACTGCTATCTTTGGTTCTCCTTGTTCGTAACATCTCCCATGTCTCAACAGGGAGATTCTTATCAAGGAACGCTGATTTCATGGCTTTGGACGTGCATAGCACCCCTTTGCCTTAATTCACTAATTTACCTTTCGGGTGGTGCTTAGTCACATTGTTTTTATTAGTGAGTCAGTTGTTCTTCTTTTACAGAGGGTCAGAAAACCTGTAGAGATTCGGTCTCAGAATGCAGTGCTGTTGCATATTTGTAGCACTTATGCAATTCCCGTATCCTAATGCAGGATAGGGGTCGACCTGTGTATGATCGGAGGGGTGTTCCTTGTGCCATCCTATGGGCCAAGCTAGACCAACTTATTATTATTATTATTGTTATTGAGGGCCTAATGCCTTAGCAATCAATCCTTTAACAGGTAGAGTGGGTCACCTCAGGGTAATACCTTTGTGCTCTCCTGGTTAGGTCATAGGGCTCTCTAAGAGGGAGCCCAGGTTCTTTTCACATGTTAACCTGTTTTCTCTATCGGCTCTCAATCTAATGACCCTCAGGTGGATTTGTCCATAGCCAAGTCGGGTCTCCCTAGAACTTAGGAGGTGATTCACAGCTCCTATTTACTCGTGGGAGTTCAAGAGTTTCTAGGAGGGGGCACATCCCAGCTAGTCTGGTGGTCCGCCGTATGTCTCGCAGAGCAGTGTTCTACTGTTTTAGGGGACTTGTGTTGTCGTCCCTCTTTTCCCGTTTTCAGAGCGGCCTCATCTCGTAGTTCGGCTCTTTTTGTTTTCATCATCTGGTTTGACGTTGTGGCATCGGATGGCTAACCTTTTCGGCCAGAGAATCCTTGCAGGGAGATGGTTGCTACCTTCAATTCAGCGGTAGAGATTCTTCCTCAGCTGTTTTCTTTGGGCTAGAAATTGTATTTGGTGTAAATTTCTGAAATTTCACACGTCCCACTCAGGAATCTTTTAAAGAGTTTTCTTTACCAGCTGGCTTCTATGGGGTCTACGCCCTTCTTCTTTCAGCGTGCAGCTTCCGTGGCTCTCTGTCTAGCTCAGCGGAAGGTTGTTTTGCTTAAGTGGTTTCTTTATGCTCAGCCCACCTTTGGTTGGTTGTAGATTTCCAGGGAGTCTAGTTCTCGTCATCAGGAGGCTTGCTTTGGCCTCCGGTGACTCTGAATTAGTTAAGCTGTTAGCTCAAGGTTTAAGTGCTTCCTGGTATATATGTCGGGCTTACATTGTTAGCTCTCTATATGAGTGCTCCCTCAGATATCGCTGAGTTAGTTAAGCTGTTTGCTCATGAAATGAGTGCTCCCTTGTATATCTCTGAATGGTTTAAGCACTGTATCAGTGCTCCCTTAGATATCACTGAGTGGCTTAAGCTGTTGCATCAGTGTATATGGTGGTCCTTTGTATATCATTGAGTGGATTGAGTTGTTAGCTCAATACAGGCTGTTCTCTTGGATGTCACATCTCGTAGGGGATCTGGGGCGAGAGTGTGTATGGCTCTTCCTCATTTCCTTTACCAGAATCTTAGTGGCGGTTCGAGACATAATTGGTTATGACAATTGGTGCCTGCATTCCACTGACACAGAGATTGTAGTTCATCAATCTTGTGCCTCTTCTTTTTGTGTAACGTTTCTCCGATGGGAGATAGTTTGTGCTCTTGTTCGCACAGTTCCTGTTAGGAATTTAATGCCCATTTAGCCTCTCTAACGCTAAAGAGCGTAGGGGAGACAGGGTCTAGGTGGTCTCTTGCCACTGCATCATGACCAACATTCTGTCTGTACCCCTCTGCAGGTTCCAGTGACTTTTACAGTGCACTTTCCAGGAGGGTTGCAGCTTTTTATACGCCACAAAAGCGTCATTCAATGGCGCAGTTGTACAGAGTGGCAGAGTCTGTTTCTGCTGCATATTGTTTGTTTGTTGCATGCCTTTGCATTCACAAATGCAGGGTTTTGAACACAAAACATTGCGCACAGCCGTTCCAGAGCATTCCCGCCCTTGGACACAGCTTTGGTAGCTTCCCAAGGTAACGCAGTGTCCCCCAGTGGTAGGACAGAGAAAAGAGGATTTTTACTCACAGTAAAATCAGTTTCTCTTACTACACTGGGGGACACTGCGCGCCCTCCCTTGCTCTGAAAGTAGTGCTATCTTTGGTGTTGCTTTCTAGATTGCTTCTTCTCTCTTCCTGGCTTGGTTATACAAAACTGAAGTCAGCTACAGAGGAGGGGCATAGTGGGGGATGAGTCAGGGAAACAAACAAGTTTATAAGTGCCTAACTCCAGACCCACCTACTATACCCCAAGGTAACGCAGTGTCCCCCAGTGTAGTAAGAGAAACTGATTTTACGGTGAGTAAAAATCCTCTTTTAGTAGCATAAACTGCTCCAAAATGGTTCCACTTCACTCATTCTATTAGTGGGGCTGCCACTGGCGGAAAGCATCTCTGGCATTGGGGAGCCTATTTATTAAGTATCTCGGATAGCGTTAACAGAAAGAACAGAGTAAAAAAAAAAAAAAAAATTATTGATGAATAAATTATTTTTATACTGGAACAGTCTAAAAACAGTATATTTATCTATCTACCTAGAGAGAGAGAGATCTATATCTAAATATATATCTCTATATCTCATTTCCTCGCTCTCTCTAAATCTATGAATTCAATTAGCCGCGATCTTCTCAGGGGCATCACGGCTGCATAGTTTCACCATTACTATGGCAAAAATACACACTCTGTTTTCCTCGCCCTATAGAGAGGCGAGGAAAAATTAGACGATATTTCAGTACAAATATACGCACAAAAACGTCTCCGGAACGCCCACGAGACACTTCACTCTGAATTGAATACCCCCATAGAGTGATTAGCATTTTTTTTCAGCATGATAAGTGGCACTGAAAAATTAGACAAAACTCCTCTTTAAATCTTGTTTTTTTTCCATAACTTATCAAAATGAAATGCATACAAGTAATACAAGCTATACAAACACAATATTGCATATTACTATAACAATATGTATGTATTTAACTCTGAAAAATCATGCATACCTCATTTCGCTGCTCCATATAGCTTCAGGAGTATCAAACTCCCCAAGAAAAATTTCTGAAAATCTTTCTGGTTCATAGTTTTCTAGATAGCAGACCATAGCTTCAGGAAGAATGTGGCCAAGTATGCTCCTCTGAAAAATGTCAGGTCCTTTGCTCTGTAAGAACAAAATAATTGTCATCATATAAATACAGTATAGTTATCAATATTGAACTTCCCTTAATGACCTGTTTAGCTTCATGTCCTCTAGCAAATAACTGGGCCATTTTATTTATTTTACCGAGAGCTGCTTGCATAGTGTCTACCATCTTTAGTATGTTCACAATTCTATCATGGAAAGCAGTGCATATTTTGTGTGTGCCTCGCTACATGACTATGCCCTCACAGTCTGTTTTCCTCCATCTGTGTTGGGGACTCTACATGCACTATACTAAATATGCAAACATTAAATATGAATTAAATACTATATATAAAACATGCCCAGAGCAACACTTCGACATTACGTATTATTCCTGTATTATTTTATTCATTTATTATTTTATTATTATTTAGACATAATTCCATTCACAGCTGCTAATTTGTCTAACTTTTAAAGACATATTACAGGTCTCATAAAAAAATGAAGCTATATTGTTAGATGTGATGAAATCTGATAATCAGCATGTTAAGCAAGACCTCATTGTATCGTGATGTGAAATTATAAAATAAAATAAAAATAAAGCTGCCCTTTTTGCAAAAAGCAGACCTTATACCGATGTCATGCTCACCTCCTCAGACCTGAAAGCTTGTTTAGTGTGAGTGTACTTCAGAAACCTAGAAACAGACCAAAATAATAAGAGCTTTAGTAAATGTAATACTACAGAGGTTTGTATGCAAGTACAAGGAGTAAATAGCATTAAGCCTAATATGGCAAAATAATAAGAGATTTTTTGTTAAGAGAAAGTAATTTTGTTACCAAAATAACTTGGGAGAGTACAGTTACTTATTAATAGATTACTATGTTGCTTTTGTGTTATGAAAAAACCCCAAACATACAAAAACAAAACACCACCAGTTTGTGTCATGCTCTAGTTGGTGCAGTGACTGTTCAGCGACTCCTTACCTGGCTATAGGAAGCACATTGGATCCAGTGTACATCATTATAAAGAAGAACACACCAGTGAGATAGAAACGAGGCAACTGTGGGTTGTCTTGCATGATGTGATAGAGCAATATGGAAACCTTCTCTACCAGGATGGGGTCAAACGTCAGCAAAAGCTGAGAAATGAAATGGAAACACAAGTGCTTTCAGCCAAAGCAAATAAGCTACAGCAGTGGTCTAGTGGGACATATTAATGGGCAGCGAAAAAATGTTTAGAGAAGATCAATTTTTCTAAACTTTTTTCCCCCTTTTTGGCATTTCATGTATTGGAATATGAAAAGAAAACAACAACAACAGGAAGATGGGGGACCAAAGATCAAAAAGGATACAAAATAAGTGAATTGATGCTTTGTTGAGTCTAGATATTAAATAATGAAATGGTACTTACCTCAGTGATATGAGGCAGACAAGTGTTATCAGTCAACAATCGTTTTACTTTAGGCAATGGTCTAATAATGGCATTATCCTGATCCCTGAAATACACATTTCATCAAATATTACCAAAGTACACAGTTGTGTCTGCAGAATCTTCAACATTGTATATTAATTGTATTGCAAAGTCCACATTATAGAATAATCCGTGATGAGAACAGTAGAGCTGAAAATAACCGATTCAAAACAAAAAAACAATTGCCTCAAATCCATTGGTTCACTCCGATTTTACCTCACATATTATTGTTGATTTTTAAGATGCCACATTGCTCCTCAGCATCCAAAGGTAGGGGAAAGCTGGACAAAATAAATGCAGACATGAAAATAAAGAGCAGGGAGGGCCCTGCTCATGAGAGCGCTTACAATGTAACTGGAAGGGGGCACAGCTGAAAATGAAGAGACAGTGTGGCTCAGAGTGGAAAATGGAACAGATTTTAAGGCTGTGGGAGGGTCTGATCAGGCATGGTTTAGAATAAGTGGGTAGCAGCACAGGTGAGGTGTTATAGGTGGGAGTGAGAGGTGGTTACCAGAGACAAGACAAGGCGCAGGTCAGAGGAAGATTAAGAGTGTGAGTATTGTGAGATGAGATTTGAGATGCATGAAGGGGTGGTGGTGCCAAGGGTTTGTAAGAGTGAGTAATTTGAGTTTGATTCTAGGCGACACAGGGAGACTGTGCAGGGATTTGCAGAGTGGTGTGGAAGATGTGGAGGGACAAGAACGGAAAATCAGCAATGCTGCAGAATTTAAGAGGGACTGAAGCAGGAATGGGTGGGTGAGGGTAGTGTCATATAGAAGGAGATGTAGATTGAATAGATAAGAGCTTTGGGAAGTATAAAAAAAAAGGTGTATTATGGCAATATTTTGAAGATGCAGGCCACAAAGACTGGGAAAGATATTGGATGTGAGGAATAATGCAGAGTGCAGAATCAAGTGTGAAACAACGGCAGAGTGATTGTAAAGAATAGAGAAGGGGTTGAGTGGAGAGAAAGTGAGATAGGTGGTTGTATACAAATCATAACATGACCTACCATTCCAGTGATAAATCACTTCTAAACTGCTCCAAGTTTCACAGGCTGACTGAACAAGAACCACTGGCAATGTTTACCCATCTAAAATAAATTTGCTGCAAAAATGTAGACAGCTAGATCGCTATCGGCAGGACCTCTGAAACTAGGTCTATTAATAGTGGAAACTCACTTTTGGTTTTAACACGGGAGCCTGAGATTTTGTTTAAGCTGCCTTGTATATAAATGTACAGGGAAGTGATCAAACTTGTTAAAGGATAACCCCACCTTTAACAAACTAAGGATACCTATAATACTTAATTCATAAAAATCATTGATCATGGGTGAAATTAGTATACAGACTTCGCCCACCACCATGTAATTTACCAAGAATTAATGAGTTTTAAAACACCAACATGGAAAGATAGTTGCAAGTGAAGTGGTCCACATGCCACATTCACTCAAGTTTTGAAAATGTTTGCAGAACACAAAGACCATTAGGATTAACATAACATATGTTTTGTAAGCTGAAAAGGTGGAGACAGCAACAAAATACATGATAAATATATCTATAACTATATATATCTATATCGCGCTCTCTCTCTCTCTATAATTATATATATATATATATATATATATATATATATATATATATATATATATATAGCATCGATAGTACATGCTGTGAAATAAACACTAATAAGAAAGCAATTTGACAATTCTTCAAAATGACGTTTACTTGCAAGTTAATTATTATTCTGCAATTGCCACTAACATTGATTGCTTTGTAATCTTATATCTGACTAAAGCTCAAACTCCATTAACATTCATATTTTGAACTGATTATTTCATATTGCTTACCGGCTGGGAAAGTATCCACACATGGTGATAAGCATATTTAAAATCAATGTGGCTAAATCAGTTTCATTCAGGACAGATTGACCACTTGCCAGTAAACACCACTTCAGTTGGGGTATAACTTGCAATGGGCGCCAACCATCCATACCCTGGGCCCAACAACGAGTTTTGGGACTTAATACACCATTGTCCCAGAATTCTTGCATCTGTCAAAATAATTGCGGTTTAGATTACTTGGTGTACAAATGTTTTTTTATATAGTACTATAGAGAAACCACTAGAGGTCACTGTTTTCAAGTAACAAACACAATATAGGAAAACAGTATAAGAAAAGCTGAAAATGTAATGAAATATGTGTACGGTAAGTAATAATAATTATAAAAAATAAAAGGAAAAATCTATGCACATAACGTTCCAGTGCCATGCATTTGTGGTACAATTACGTATCAATAGCTTCTTCTTCAGATGTCTTGCTTATTGTTTTACAGTTCCAACAAGGGGGTGACATAAACCTTTGCTAGATAGTTTGAGTGGGAAACCTTCACTGAAGGAGAGACAATAAATCTGAATCAAGCCATTAGAGTCTAGTAGATGTGAAGAAATTTGCACACTCAAAAAATAAAAATTGTCCTTTTTATTCTGCAATCCATAGATCTTACACAAGCATAGATTATCTCTTTATAAATGATCTCCTACATTACGGATCCTAACATTAGAAATATAACGGACAGACTCTCTGATCATCGGGAAACATATTGGAAATTAGATGACTTCTTATTTAAAGAATACATGTCACTCCACTAAGGATATGGATTACATTTTTGGAGGAACACCCAGCCAAGGACACATCAGCATCACTAAGGTGGGTAAATGTGTAATAAGAGGAGAATTTATTCAAATCAATTCACAAAGGAAGAAGGAGAGAGAATTGAGAGATACTGAATTTAATGCAAGTTTAATAAACCTCTCAGAAAACGTCCTCAGGTAGCAGGTTTCTAACCGAGCTGTAAAAATTAAGACAGATGTTGTAAATTATTAATGGGGGCCGACACAGATCAAATTGTTAATGGGGGAAGACACAGATCAAATTGTTAATGCGGGCTGACACAGATCAGGGAGGCAAAATCTCTATGGAATAAATCGGGAAGTTAGTGACAAGTGTAAATAGCAAAGAAGAAAATAGCATTTACACTTGTAAAACACCAATGTTACCACTGTTTAATTTAAAAGAGAACAAAAGTTTACCAAGAGAAAAAAATCTGTATCTACTATAAACTTATTATATGTCCCAGTCAAAGCCTACCTCCACAAAGCTGAAAGGACCACGTCTTTCTTTATCAGCATTGCCAAAATACCATTCTTTCTCACTCTCTCTCTTCATATCAGGAGATGCTTCAATAACATTGCTCTGTAAAAAAACAAAAAAAACAACATTATTGAAAGGTCAACTATTCTATCTTGCAACAAGCCTCTGAGTGCAGTGAGTCTGACTCTTTATTTAATGCAACGGAAAGACGACTGTTTTTCACATATTCATCAATTTCATTCACAGACGGAAGAAAATATGACATCCTCAACACTGGGTTTGTTTTAACTTTTTTTTATTGTGTACATCCCCTTATACAGAGTACCCCCTTACTGTACATAAATTCTGATCTTGCAACCCCATCTCTTTTTAAATGTTTGAATATAAGCCACTTTTAATTATTCTGTATGTGACATATCTTTTACCAACACATTAAACTGATATTTTGAGTTCCATTTTTTTTTACCTTTGTGGAACATCTAGCTGTGGTTGATAACCCTTGACCATGACTATAAAACATTTTAAGAAAAAAAATGTTGTACTTGTCACACCAATCTATACAACTTACCTGCAGCGGAACTGTGGCTCGGCTGGTGTGAAGATGGGCTAAGGTGAGGAGATCAACCAGGATCCTAACTCCATTGGAGTCCATGACATCTTTCACATTTTTCTAGAAGAGGAAATAAAACAAAAACATTGGAGTTAAAATATTACACCTTGCCCACAAGCCAAGTACTGAAAGTTTCTGAAGGATGCAGAACTAATTACACTAAAAGCTCAGTATGAAGACGTAGGGCAACTCACCTTATTAAGAATCAGTTTGTTTAAAAATAAGATGAGCCTGTCCCTTTCCAGTTTGTCAGTGCACTGAAAATAGGAAAATGGGTAATAAAAGTGCAGTTAAAATTACTTTTTAAATTACTAGAGGAACATCTTACACAATGGTAGATACCTGAATACAAAAAACAATACAAAATACAGTGCTTCCTCTCTATGCCGCCAACTTGTACCACAGACAGAAAGTGTGTCATATTAGTGTGGAATGACATACATTGTAATAAATACATTTTGAGTGACTTGTTAAGAGAATAGTTGGAGGCAAGTGACTGTGTGTACAATATTACAGTATAGCATTGCTATAGTTTTCCCTTTGAAAAATACGATACAAAAGCCATATATAGGACTCCTACCCTCTCAAGCATTCCAATAATATACTTGGTATCTGCAAATGGTCCTATTTCTTCATGACACCTGCCATACACAATGGCCAGGGCTTGTAAACATAGACACTTCATGTTCACTTTGGGAGTCAGGAGGAAACGGTGGTAGAGTTCATTGAAAAATTCATGCCTGCAGCAAAACATGGAAACAAACTTTACACATTCTAGATCAAAACAAATGGACATAAAAGTTATTTGATAAATGGTTTCTTACGATTGCTTTATCACACTTGTATCCTCATTCTCGTCTTCTTCCAAAAGCAACCTTAAGTAATAGTCTCCTATTTTTATCTCATCAGCCAGGCACTCGTATTTCACCTTGAGTAAAAGACAAAGCGTATGCAAGATCAACATGAAGGATAATAAGGCAAAGCATTGACTTCCAATCGGCACTACACATCCTCTCTGTTCAGACAGATTAACCTTTATATGCAATACAAGAAACTTAACTCTCTAAGCCTTCATGTACAGATAATATTTAAATGTAACTTTTCTTTAATTAAAGCATGCCTGTCATCACAAAATAATATTTTCTGATGAAATGATATAAAGAAACTACCTATACATCATGCAACCTGAGTGTTTAATTTTTTGGGTTACTTTTCTTCCTTTTAATCCCTAACCTATCTCCTCCCTGTCTTGCTAGCAGGCAATACCAGTGTGCGAGAGAGGAAGGAGAATGTCTCGGCAACAATCTAGCAGGGTAAGGGGAAGGACAAGATCTGTAATTATGGTTTTGGGAGAAGGCAGAACCAGCGACTATAAAAGATAATTTTTTGTTTTTAATGCATTTTTTAATAAGACTAATTTGAGGTTTTAAAAAGATCAACGTAGTTTGAAAGCCATTAATGTAGTTTTATGTTAAGGTAACATGTAAACTTAAATAGCAATCCAATAGGTAAAAACATTTCCATAAATTTTATTCACAAATACATTTCATATAGGTAATCCAAAGGATGCAACTCATGGACTATATGCATGTTCAGTAAAAAAATCAGAGAATAGACATCAGGATCTGTTGCACTGGGCTGATAATATATATACACACACACAAACCGACACCCACCCATTCACACAAACAAACACCCCCCCCCCAACAAACAACCCACGCCACACCCCACCAACAAACACCCTTCCCTCCAACATACACCCTCCTCCCCATCAACAAACACCCACACTAACATGTAGAGACGTCTCGATCACCAAATTGCCTCAAGAAGTGTTCCAGATATCACTCAAGTCCATCACAACTATAGCTTTAGACAACTGATATTAAGAGCTGTTACTGGCTTACATACTTACACACATGTGGAAACTACATACTTGCTTATTCCTCAATTACTAATATACAATGTGTCTAAATAAAAATGAAAGCAATATGAAATGGCATACAGTGGCTATAATAAAATGGATTAAAATATGCTGTTTTTATTTGATATTTCTGTGTTTTTTAATTCCTGAACAAATCTATTTTCAAAGGGGGTGAATACTGCTTATAGCCACTGTACGGACATCTTGCACACAGGTATGACTCTCAGTGGGTAATACATATACCTCAAACTCATGATGGTTCCACGAGATCACTGTTAAGCTTCCGAGCTCCCGATCTACATTAAATGCTCTCATTTCAGATTCAAGGGTGTCTCTTAACTCTTCCCTGGTTTTAAAATTCCAGATCAAGTTTGATCGAGTATGATCCTGATGAAATCTAAAAGGTAAAACTGCAGCTTCAACACAAAAATTACATATATATTTTCCAGTATAAAAAGCATTTGTCCCATTGTTACATAGAGAAATGAATTGTTGATTATATAATCTAATGTTAAGGAAACACGTAGATGGGAATTCAATTGGTTGCGTTACTGTAAAAAGTAACGTGGCCTGCGCACTTTTACCATTATTATGGTAATAGAGCGCTTAAATACCGTTATTACGGTAGATTCAATGCCTGATTTTTGCTTGCAGCTCCCTGAGCTGCGAGCAGAAAGCTGGGTTCAATTTACCATAATAACGGTTACAGATTTAACGCCACGCTAATTTGGGGGGATTTGAATTCCCCCCTTATAGTAATATCACGGTACAGGTGACAACACGTTTAAAAAGATTTAAGGCAATTGTGTCCCTTTTTTTTTACATTACATATTTTATTTATGGACTAAACCAAACTGGTACAATATTTAGAACCATAGTTTCTACATCTACCATATTATTTTTGTTGCAATTAAAATGTGACATTTTAAAAGACAAACAATATAGTTAATGTTGTATATTTCACCTGTAGTAGAAAAGTTCCCAGTTGGATTCTATTTTTATTCGTTGTCGCCTTTTGCGAAGGATGACAGGCTTTTGGTTTAAATTCTGGAAACAAAAAAGCAAGCACTTGCTTCAGACATGTTTTCAGTGCAGCTGTTAGGCCAAAGATAAACACTTACAATCAGTACTGGCTACAATATTTATCTGTACTGCAAATGAGGCAAGACCCACAAGGGATGATCACTTAAAAATGGAAGCTCACCTCTCACCCTGATTACAATATACATTTTTTATATACACATCTCCAACATATTAACATAAAGACACACTTGGGTAAGTTTTACGAACTTGTCAGCACTCAAGATATTTCCAATAAAGTTAAGATCTTGAGGGTGGCAGACCCGGCCCAGGATATGAAAGGACGGCTAATGCAAAACATCTTCCACTCAGCTCCAAGCTAACAACATCAAACGTTCACATTAGACCAACCTGTTAATGTATAGAAATACAAGTGAAAGGACATCTCCAGGGAAGTTTTGTAAATTAATTATCCCTCTCCAACCCCTCACCCCCCCCCTGAGCAAATAGGGGGGGGGGGGGGGGTGAGGCTAAGAGCTGGCTTGTTTGAAACCATTTTCCTTTTCTATTGCTGGGAAAACATGGACCCCCTTTTATTTGCTATATATGGGGGGAAATCACAAATTGGAAATTTAGAGGTGGCGATATGGAAATTTATTGTATTAAAAATGTAATAGGAATGTAAGTAAATAGAATTTTATAGTTTTAGACTGAAGGTCAGAAAGAGAAGTGACGGTATGTCATACCACTGACCACTGCATACCCCCCACTTCGACCACTACATGGGAGCATATTTTATTATTTATTTATAAAAGAGTTGCTCTTTTAAGTATCAGTAGCGTTAGAATTTTGTAAAGACCAAGATGTCACTGGCCACAGGGAAAAAGATGGAAAAAGTTACCTTTGTTTCTGAGCATCAGTGAAGCTTTGCTAGCACCATTTAAACTGAGTGGCCATGCGTTCTTACATGTTATCATGTACAAAAGACACCAAAATCATGGATGGGCAACAACACATTGAGCTGTACACTGTCTTAAGCATTGTATTGCAGATCTTTTTAATTTGCAACCAATGAGTAAACGCAAAGAAAAATCAAAGAGAAAGCAAAAGTTTGATAAACAAAAAGTAAAAAAGTCTACATTTACTGATTTTCCTAATTTCTATCAGCATCTGAGTGACTGCTGTTTGCTGAGCTGCAAAGCCAAGGGGCCACAAACGCATACCTTGCATTGGCCGAATGTGCACAACAATAAGCATACTTATAACTAAGGTTACAAGTATGCAGACTCATTTAAATGAACATAAACTATGAAGTCTAAAAGGAATTCACATGGCTGATTACAATGTGTATTGCATTGCCTGTAATTGGAGATCAGTTTACTTAGACATTCGCACATACTTTGCTTATAGGGCATGAGTCATAACTGCTGGAGAAAGATGCAAACAGCATTGCTGAGAAAACTAATGAGTTCATGTCCTACAGTTTTGAAAATAATCCAACAATAATGGCTCCTGCACGAGTATCAATTTGCTCTATTATTGAAAATGGATACAATTGCATTGTCTGTGCATTTTGTCTCATTTTTCATCAGGATATGGATAATAATTCATGTTACCCGACAATTAACCAAAACGGTATAACCAGAGTACTGTAGTTGTATGGTGATTTGTAGAAGCTTTAAAAGTACATAGTACATCCCCAATAAAGATATATGGCAGTCAGCCTTAACACGCATAAAATTATTGAGAAAATCAGCTATAAATCCGAGCCCCATTCTCTGTCTGACCCTTTGCTGCCGTTTAAAGTGGCCTCTTCTGTCTTGTGAGATGCAGATCCTGTGACACTAATCTGATGCGACTATTCTGAACAAATATACTGAGAGCGGACAGAGACCCTGCAGTTAATGTCACAGGATGTTTTTCAGTGAACATGTGCCAGTGTAAGGGTTGTTCACACTTTCATTAATACTAACAAATATTTATGTCTGTCCAGAAGATGGGTAGTTTCATGTAACAAGATGGATGTATGAACTTTGTTTCACACAACTGATACTACAAACTTTCTTCAACAGTTAGTTAGGAGTCTCAGATTACTACTCTGCTCCTTCCACTATATAACTCTTCCTGTTTACCTACGTTGCCCTCTTCACATGATTATAGTGCCATGTACATGATTAGACAATCTGAGAAATCCGGGTTTTACCAGATACCTGGTAACCCATACCAGCCACGTGCAGCCGTACCTTCGCTATCATAATCATACAAAATTGCAGGTTACTAACCCCATAACTCAGTTAATATGATTGGCCACTGGATGTTTTATTCCACCCACCTCAAAACAGAGAAAGTGCAAAAAAGCTAAAGTAAGATGTACACTATAACTATACCGCTGTGAAACATGTTTATTTGTATGCAGTCTGCTCTAACTTAAATGTAGCTGTGTGTAGGTGTCAGGACTTATATTCAGGATAGCATGGTGGCCAAGTGCCATACAGTTAGCAGTAACCTCATCTGCCACACACACAGTTTTACTACAGCATAAGGGAATATAATATAATGTGGAATTTAGAGTGTTAAATACTGTGACAGCAGCACCCTAGTGTACCTTTGCAAACTTCAGTCAAATTAACAAATTGTTATTTTAAAAATATTCTTTTAATTAAAAGAGTAATTCAAAAGAATAAAATAGCAAGAACAAATGATAATACAACTGTCTTATGGATGTATGTATGTATGTATGTATGTATGTATGTATGTACAGACAACTGCACTAGTTTTTTTAAACATACAAACACAGAAAAATTCTGGTAGTTCACAAAATGCTAACAAATATATGAAAGATTGGGGTAAAATGAATGTCCGACAACACTATATGACACTGAGAGGCAGCCATATTACATTAAGTCTTTGCTGATAAAACAACTAAAAACTCCCATGCAACAATAGCCTTCGCCCCATCACCACATGGAACTGCAACACAAAACTAAGTAACACATGAGCCAAGAATAAAACCCAATTCCATGCATACGTCTAAATATGTTAGTCATGCAATTATAACAGACGTCATCTACTCATATTTCCAAAAATAAAACAAAACAATAAAGAGTCATGAAGAGAAAGCAATGCAAGCACAGGCAAGACAAACACAAACTCACCATATTATTCCTGTCCTGATTGAACGAATGTAGAGAAAACAAAACAAGGGAAATATATATTTAAAAGAAAGAAAGCCAGTAGTGACGGCAACCCACAGTCATCTTTATATAAAGGCATTACATGATCTAAAACTAGGTCCTGGCTTTTAATTAGGTTTAAAATACATAAGCTTACAAAGAAAATACAATTCTGAAAAACATTACAGGTTTAATGATTGCACTGTTGGTTAAAAGCATCGTTCTAAAATGATCAACCCCCTTCGTCCGGGCCTGGTAAGACATACATAACCTATTAAACAAGCAAAAAGTCTGCCTCTTTTTTCACTACTGCAAACATTTACATTTCAAAATAAGGGGAAAGAAGGAGTGCAAGTGGAATAATAAGGGGAATAAGTAATAGCAAAATATAATTTAATTGCAGTTAACATAGTGTGTGTTTTATGTTATCCTGATGAATGTTAGGTGGCTTTGTAGGTGCTTCTGCTGGAGTACTTCAGTTACAGATAATCATTGCTTGCCCCACCCCACACACTAGAAATAGATTATAGCACATGGCAGCGAAACCTAGCAATATAATGTACTAGGGAAAAGGGAATATCCTGGTGCACGTAATGTGCTCTTAGACCCATTTGCATACATTTTAGAGAAACTTGTTGGGGGCTTAATTAACACAGCTCAAAGTACCATTTATTTACAGCTGTCATTGTTCAATAACAGCCTTCTGGAAACCGGTGACTCTCCCTGCTTATGCCCATCTCCGACAGAGACTGTGGTTTGTTCACTGAACAGAAATGACAGTGCACTTACACAGCAGATTACACCTGTACAATGCTGTTTGGGACACTTTCATCTGACAAGTTAAAATGGACTTGACACTGGAAATAGATACATCTTCTATCTCGTGTTCTATGTGATACAAGCCATAAATATATACTATCTGCCTGCATTTGATCATTCCCAACTACTCTTTTGGACAGTTCTAGTTTTGTCTGTAGATATGTTTGTGATGTGATATGCCTTAAATTGAACATTTTATAAAAAGGCAAATTGAAATAAAACTAAACAAATACAACACAACACATAATTAACAGGACAAACTCTAACTTCTTTTTAATTTAAATGTACAGTCCACTGAGACACAGAGGGGGGGGTATTCAATTGTCAGTGAGTTTTTTTTTGACCGCGCTAAGTCATTTTAACTGTGTTTTTTTTATTATTTTCGAGCGGGTTAACTTTACCCGTGATTCAATTCCATTTTTAACGCTCGGTTTATTTTCATGAAACGGTCCTCTCGCGCTCCAGTAGAAGGTCTATTGAAAGTATTGGGTGTGTGAGAGGCAACCGCGTTAAATCAATTGTTTTTTAACGCGGTGGGTTAAACAGAAAAATGTTTTATCTCCCACCTCTTTGGGGTATGTTAAAAATAAAAAACCTCTAAAAAGTATTTGAAATCATGTAATAATGTGGAGAAAAAGTTAAACTTATGTTTATCACTAATGCCTAACTTGTGTAAGTTGATTTTCTTGTGAAAAAATAATGAAATAAAACATAAGAAAATAAAAAATAAAATCACTAATTAATTATATTTATGTATGTTTTTGGTACAAATATGATTGTTGTAATGTGTTTTGACATGGTATAGATGATTAAATGGTAAAAAATAGTTCAATTAAAAATACGCTAAAGAAAGTACTGTAATGTAGATACTATCAATGTTTAATGCAATCTAATGTATGGAAATGTATGCAAAACCTTTTTTTTGTGTTATACATGACCGTGTTAAAACTCCCCTTAACTCTAACACAATATTTAACGAGCGGGGGCAGCGTTCCCTCCTTTTCAATTGAATTGCTCGGGTTTTCCGCTGCGCTAACTCAAAATGGTCACTATTGCCATCAAAAACCAGCAGGAGATTTTTTTTTTACGCTGCGGGGAAAACCCCCCACCAAAAACTCGCTGACAATTGAATACCCCGCAGAGAGTCAGATTTTACTAAAATGTCTGCTCATTTTCCCTTGTGTTCCATAGTGAGGCATGGTTGTACATTGTACACATTGCCGGCCAATGCATTGTATTGGCCGGCAATGTGTGCAATAGGACACTGAGGTGATGTCAAGTTGCACACCGCGGCCTATTGAACTCCCCCCCCCCCCCCCCCCCACAATATGGAAAATGTCTGTTCTAGAGAATGGGAGGGGGGGAAATTATATGTGGGTATCAAGGGAGACGTGTTAATAGAAAGGTCGACAGGAAAAGATATCATCAAATGGCGCAGGAAAGAAGAGAAATACGAAGAATATGCTTAATTTTACTGTTTGAATGTGGAAGAAAATTATACTGAAGACAATTTGTAAAACCTATGAAGCACTATAAAGAAAGGTGCTAATAAAAAAAATACGTAATTCAACAGAGGAGCGAGGCAAACGTAATAATTAGGAAGTATGCAGCTTTTAAAACTACATTTATTTTTAAACCTTACAAAACCATGTTCTAAGCATACAAAATTATGACTGCATCCTTACCTCTTTCTGTGCAATTCCCATCCTATCCCTCCAGTGCAATAAAACCAGGTCAACTTTATCCTTGGCAAATTTTTCCACTTCCTTGGCAGCTTTACCAGCTATCCTTTGCCATTCTGGAACTTTGCTAAATTTGCCATATTGGTCCTGTTAAAAGAGGAACATTCATACAAATAATAAAAAAATTGCAAGAAACATTTAATAACTTGATTATTTCTTAATGCTGGGTTATTCATTGGAATGTAACATATATAAATGCTAATGATCAGTTGCTGCTATCATGACTAATGATGAATTCCAGCAGGCAGACTTTTCCCACTGAAACAAGACCAGGCACTGGAAAACACATAGAAAAACAGCTGAATACAACATGCAATCTTTTTCAAACTCTGTTGTTTTGAGTGTGATGGGGCCTCTAGACTGTGCTCAAGAGATTGGTCACCATCGTTTTTGTGCCTTATCACCCACTGAAATTCTTCAGAATACCCTCCAGAAATCTTTCTAGTTTACATTTGACAATGTTCATTAAAACACATTACACAGCGCTTACGTTAAATTTATTCAAATGCACAGCTAGTATTCTAATGCCACTATTTTTCATAAAGTGCCAATTACATTCCCCCTGTCCTTGAGAAAACGCTCTATTTTTGCTGCCACGCGCATACGGCAATGATTCTGCATGTGGCAGGTCTGGTTTCCCTTAAATGGTTTGGACCCCAAGTTTATCCTCAAATGTTCCTAGTATAATCAACCACTAATCTCCACAATTTATTGATTGGAAAATAATACAATTATGATGTATCAAAAAAACTTACAGAAGCAATCTTCAAATTATCCCTAATGTGCATTCGGTCAATATCCTTCTCTGGAACTGGATCTGTACTCTCCAGGTATGCCAGCAAACCGGAGGGCTAGGAAATACATAATAAGTCAAAATGTAATGTAACAGAGTCAAAAGTAAACAAAACTATATTTGGTCCTGTATACAGCCAGTTTAATGTAATTTTTCAGTTTTATTTAAAGAACCCCAATTATAAAAGTATACTTTGTTTTATCCCAACACAACAGTGCTTAATTCATTTTACAAAAGTAGTGAGAAATGCTCATTGGTAAAGTTTCTATAAGTTTTGGATGTCTAGTACCAACTGATTCAATAACTTTAATAATCTAGTATATACCTTTATGGCATAGGTATATGTTCCACATTTTTTCTCTTTTGCACCCACTGTACTAGATATAACCTTTGCTGGTTTATTTTTATTTATAAATAAAGAATATTTTTGCTTAATTCTTGTATTTACTGTTTCATGCTTTTATTATCTTACTTTATTTGTAATTCCAATGACTTGACATTATAGGAAAAACAAGATTAAATTATACATGATATAAATACTTCGGCTGGAATGAGCAAATATCTCAGTTTTCTTTTTTGTTGTTTTAAAAGTTTAATTTTTTTATTTTTTTGGGGGTGGGGGGAGGTAATCTTCCTAAATATAATAGAAAATTTTCCCTTACCAAGATACGCTTCAGTAAATTTAAAGATGTTGCATTATCGGCGGTCCATAGGCCCACTAAGTGTCTACTCAGCTGTCTGGAAAACAAACGTCATTTCTATAATTTGTACAGTATAAAAGTAGATTTATATAAATAAAATATATTTTACTCCCACCTTTGAAGCAGACAATAGCTGTAATAGGCAAGAGGGGTAGGGTTCTCATATTTTTAAAATGAAAAACCAGTACCACTCATGTGAGAAAGTTTCGTTAGGCCATAAAATGCTCTCAATACTTCCCAAATAAGGTAAAATCGCAATTCAATCCTGCTCCCACTGGTGTATTAGGAATGTATAGGAAAATGACCATTGTGAAGTAAATTTTGTGTGTGGGGAAAAAAAAGGGGATGGCCAGGGTAATTTGGTGGATTTAGAGGAAATTGGCCCCAAATTGAGCCGCAATAAAATAAACATATTTTCAAAATTGATCATGTGCCAATCAGGACAGCCAATGACAAACGTATATAAGAATATAAGCAAGCAATATGTAACCTTGTTCTTAACAATTGTTGATTGTAGAAAAACCTAGGAAACCATGACAGGATACATTCTGTATACATTCTCCAAATAAATGGATTTTATGAAGCATTATATGCCCTTTAAGAGTCAGACAATTTCACTCACCTGTTTGTAAGCATTCTCTGATCAACACTTATTGTAAACATAGCAGTGTGCAAGTGTCGAGGTAAGGCACCTTCACTAAGAGCGAGTTCTTGCATTTTTGTTGCGATTTCTTTGTCTGCTTCCTAGGAAATAAAAATGTAATTGACTGCAGTGATGAATCATATTTAAAACAAGAGTTGTCCTGGTGGTGACAAGCTGAAGAACTCAAGTCAGAAAGAGTAGGGTTTTTTTTTCCAAAAACGTCTTTCTTTTTCTTTTTTAAAAATTACCAGCTTTCAAACAAGTTCCTTTTTTGGGGCAGGAGCCATTAAACAATTTTTCAATTTATTTTTACTTCTCACAAGATCTTTGTGATCTATGCTGTAAACCACACAGCATCTTAACGTAGCAAACAAATATTTTAGAATACATTACTATTTTTTTATATTCATAAACAAAACAAGTTGGGCAATGGTAAAACAGTTTATATTGACTTAATGTCATCTTGAATCAAACTTCTCATTCACTTGAATGATAAGTTCACAGGGTTAAACAATAATCTCCAAACAAAAAAACCCTTTTAGCACTAAGTAGGACTATAGCACAAGGCAATCAGTTGCTGGGGATCTGCAATCCCCAATCACAAAATCTAAACAATAAAATAATGCAACTGCGCTCTCTGTGCTATTAAAAATATGTGGAGATCTGTAGTACAAAATGCATCATCCGAAAAGCACAGTTATCTAGGGAACAGTGTTTCCCATATGTGCGCTTATGTGCCCAAATAATTCAAAACTTTCACAATCTCAAAGGAAGTTTTATGCTAGTCTGAAAATGTAAGCAAGCTCTTTGACTATAAGCAAGATGCTGTCACAGCAGAAGAGGCAATTTCTTGCCCAGACCAATAGACACATTAGTGTGCACTTTATCTTATGTCAATGGTCGCCTAATTTCACCACAACTAAGTATTTACCTTTTTGGTGGAGCGTCCTTGAAGTATACTCTTATGTGTACAGTTTCCCATTTTCACAGTTTTGTACATGGCAAGTGAAGAGTAATGACATTTTGTCTGTTCACTTTGGGCTAAAATATTACAGCACACAAATCTACTTTGTATTTAGTTTTAAAGGATAACTCCATCCCCATTTTTTTTAAACCAAGATTGACCCTAAACCACATCTTGCTGAACTGCTTAAGTCACATGCCAAGGACCTCAACTGTTCCAAGGAACTCTCCCCCACCAATGATGTGACCACTTCTGTCCCTGTGTTGACATCAGTAAATCCAAATTCAAGCAAGGATACTTGTGCTACTCCTACTGCCAGTTGTCATCAGGTAACAGGACCCATTACCACCATGGTAGAGGTGAGATCTCACAACTAATGGAGACTCTTAAATAATACTTCTATAATTCTGCTAATTAGGGAGATGTCCTTGCTCATTAAAAATGTGTTTTTTGGGCGGAGTTAGCCTTTAAGCGCAACTGATATTTAGAATGTAACTAGTTCCATAGCATTTACAATTGTAGCAAACCAGATCAATTGATTAATTCTGTTTCTGGCAAAAAAACAATAGGTATTTCATTTGAGTAAGAAAAGCTAATTTTACCACAACAGAATATTCTCATACCTTGGCATTTTACAATGACATTTAAACACTTACTTCTATAATAGCCTTCATTACTAAACCGGCTCCTTTCACAATGGCCATGGAGGGGTGCTAAAATGGTATGAAATAGGAAAGATGAAGAAACAAATAATATTCAGTAGTATTAATCACACACTGATAAAAAGTACAGATTGAATCTACATAGGTAAAACAATAAATACTACATATATTGTAATATCTCAGAGAAACACTTGTTACTGCTAGTCAGTCTGAAAAGTGTCATGAGGCCATTTCTAAATAATTTTAAGTCCCTCATTCTGCAGAAGACAGTTTCCAATGTTCAAAGGAGTTGGTATCCAAGGAAATTCCCCTAGAGATCAGACTGTATGATGCTCAGAGAAATCAAAGAACCCAAAAGCTACAAATATGGATCTAAAGAATCTGTCAATGTGGTAAATGTTAAAATTCATGATGCTACCATCAGAAAAAGAATGATCATGTGTGGTTTCATTGATGACTAGCCAGGAGAAAGCCCTTTCTCTCAAACCCACTCTCCACCACCCTAAAAAACAACAACAACATTGTAGCACAACTTATGTTTGCAAAGTGTCATCTCAAAACAAATGTGAAACTTGTCGAACAACTTTCTATGGAAATACGAGACCAAATGAGTTGTTTTGTCTTTATAATAACAAGATGTAAAAACACAGATTTAGAAGAGTGTACTTTCTTTAACACATGATTGTAGATCTATAAGTGTGACTGAAAATATTTGAGTGTGAAAATCTGCAGTATTGGTAGTCTGCAGGATCCAATGTGACACTACATTACAGCTAGAGGCTGACAATGCAACTTCTGTTATTTCTGTTATCAGCAGGTTTTACATCTTGTGGATTAGGCATGTACTTATCTCAGAGTCAGAGCATGGCAGTGATAATACTAATATAACACTAATCCTAAAATTGGTTTCAAGGTTAAATATTAAGATATCTGTACTGAAGCAGGAAACTATGAAGCAGAGTACCATTTTATCAAAGTCCAAAAAAGCATTGCTGTAACAATCAGTTTTGTTATTTTCTGGAAGCATTAATTATGAGGCGTTATAACATTTTGGACAACTCCATCTCTCTGACTTGCTCCCTCCCATTCAGCATGTGACCTATCTATATACTAAGGGCCTGATTTTGAGTTAGAAGCAAAGCAAAGAAAGGAGCAAATTTTCACCTTGGCAAAACCATGTTGCATTAGAGGGGGAAGCAAATTTAAAATGTAGGAACAGAGTTATAGTTGGGATACGGCATGTCATAGATCAGCTTCAATTTCAGTGTTAAAATAAAGCTATCAAGTATTTGTGTGCTACATGAAAAAACAGCCAGTATTTTCCGTGTGTGCAAAAAAAAAAAAAAAGTTAATAATTTGTACCCCTTGCATTGCAAACACTGTTTGTCCAGGTGCAAATTTACTCCTTTTCTTTGCTTCTCAACTAAAAATCAGCCCCTAAATGAGAATTCAGGTCGGAAAGAGATGTCTAAAAGGAGTTTAAGATGTAAAACACTATCATAAAAAGTAATTTGACGGTTTTGCTAATTTGATTTAAACAATCTAGCTCTATTTTACATAAAAAAATTAAAAAAAAAAAATACTCAACCAAGCAATATAAAACCATAAAAAAGTCAGGTGATACCTGAAAGAGTTTGAAAAGAGTTCTACCATTTGATGCCACCATCTCAAGTAGCATGTCAAACTGCTGCCCCTCTGTTGTCTCGCTGTACGGAGCACAAAGAGCAAAGGTGAGGAAATCCAAGAGCGAACTGATTACCAGCGCACCAGTCCCATAGTTCTACAAACAGAAACAAACATTAAGAACATCTATTTACAAGGACAGGTATTTGTCGCTGATCTATATATCCAATAATGATTGTGGGATGAGGAACTAATGTTTCACAATGAGATATTAATCTGATAAATACTTGTTTTTCCCCCCCACTATTACTTTTCAATTGTTAATACAGAATAATGGGGTGCATCATTCCATAATATATAGAGATTTACAAACATGTTGAGATTTCTTCATTTTGTCTATTTCTAATTCTACCTTTTATTTTCTAGTACAGCTTTGTCATACTACTTTCTATGGATAATCATTTATTTTGGCCTTGCAGAATAAGCAAAATTGTTGTTCATAGTCATATTTAAAAAAAATGCAAATAATGATTTAAAGGGGATGTATAGTAATATTACAATATTTCCCATCTGTCAACTTTGTATGACCTCCAACCATATAAAGGTCAATTATAATGTAATAACCCAATTAAGTACATCAATTGTTACACACAATTGTTTCAATGAGCATTTAAAGAAATAGTACCAAGTCCACTGTATGTCATTCTCTTTTGACAAAGGTTTATCTATATTCATACATACATCATGATTGTGTTGTGTAATGCTTGCATCCTAAGTAATTTAAATATATCTTCCAACAGTAGTAGTTGTGTTTTTGGGAGCTCTGGAGACAACCATATATTTAGTTGTAAAAAAAAAATGTGACCTTATGGCTTCAGTTTTCCTAAATTCAGTCATTTAAAGTTGCATTATGAAAATATTTTTCTAGCGTGTCCTTTCCGCCTAGCCAGAGCCAAGGTGGCTGCTACATGCAGCTGTTGTTCCCAAGGCTCTGCTGATTTTGTAACACTATTAGTGTTAGTAGGACCAATCACAAGCCACAATCTCTTGATTGCAGCCTATGATTGGTCCTCCTTCTCACATCCCCATGCCTATCTTGCCCCTTCCCCAGACCTTGCTAGCATGTGCATAAATTAAAGTGTACATAAGTGCAAGTAAATTGGTACCAAGTTCAGCAAACCAGGTGCCAAAATAACCCTTTTAAAAGATGGACACTCCAGAGCCGATCTGAATTTAACATGATGTCCACTGAATGCTCAGCTCTGCAGCTAACCACAAATCACTACCAAGATGGTCTATAGTCCTCATAAGAAAAAAATGTTTTGGCTTAAGATAGCCACTCCAATATAATGAATACTCACTCACATTAACTGTGTAACTATCTTATACATTGTCACCTAACTTTTCCCTCAGTGTGTCACTGTGAGGCTATTGTGAGAGCATGTGTAGATTAGATTTGCAAAAGAAAAAACTTCCTGGAGCCCAGAATTATTGCATTGCTGGGGATTTTAGCAGCTAAGACTGGGCAGGTATGTTACCATCAGGAGGGGTGAGCTAAAGATTATTTATGCAAAACGTTCAAATCCTGTAGCAGATCAGAACTGTAATATACTGTTATATGTATGTTAAAATAACAGATCTGCTATGGGTGATGAAACATTAATATTAAACCTGTACACAACTGCATGTGTTCTGGATAAAAATACACTGGATAGTTACAGTGTGTATCTAAAAACAGATTAGCCATTGTTACGCACTGACTACTAAGTGGGTAAGGCCATACTTACCAACTTTTTGGGAGAGGTTTCTGGGAGAGGTGGACGGGGCTCCAAAATGTGCGTCATTTTGGGCCCGCCCCCCGTGACGTAATGACGAAAGCGCGTCATTTGCCAGCTGGGGGCTGGGCCAAAAGCCGCGATTCCCGGTGGGAGCTAATTCTGCCCACTTCACTAGGAAGTGGGCACTTCCTAGTGAAGTGGGCAGATCCGGGATATTGCCACACTCTCCCGGGAGTCAGTGAGACTCTCGCACAATTCAGGAGTCTCCCGGACATTCCCGGGAGAGTTGGCAAGTATGGGTAAGACATCGTTCTAAATGGTTGCCAGGTAAATGGCATTTCCCACAAGTCTGTACTCTTGGATAAAATAATATAATCCATCATAAACATTTTAAACTTTTCCTAACCATGTTTCAGTGAAGCAGATGGAAACTGAAGAACTACAGTTTAGCATACTACCATTTGAGGACAGATGATGTTTTGCTTGCTTACCACATGAGAGTTAAATTTTTCTAGCAAATTTTCCAGAAACTTTTTGGAAGAGAGAAGGGATGCTTTGTTCAGTTGCTCTTGCCTCAAGTCATAGTCATCATGCATGGGCTGCAGAAAGAAGGTATTCAAAAACCATAATAAAAAGCATAAGCAGAACATTTACAAGACTGATAATGCAGATACACACAGCTACTTCAGGGAATCCTCTGGCAGCTAGAAAGACAATTATGCTAATCCACCATTTTTATCACACAGAGATGTTTATTACTGTATGTTCAATCAGAAAAAGCAGTAGCACATGAAACATGTGATCTACAATGTGCCAAGATTTTTCATAAGAGCATATAACATTTTCTGGAACATGGTTGCAGTACTGCTTGTGCAGTAAGAAATTAAAAACTCATAAGCTGTAACATTTGTACCTACAAACTACATTTTCAATGCACCATCACTGATATCTTAAATGATTCAATGAACAAATATAAAATGACGCATGAAAGGGATTGGTTTTTTATTTTCCAGATCTTATAATATGTAAATAGAAGAAATTAATCATTTAATGGATTCCTCTTCTTACTTGTATCATAGACATATTACTTAGACCAAAAATAGGGAGTTGTTCACGGGAGCACAAATACATTCTATACGCCAGTGTTGGGCAACATGATACACTTTAAGGGCCGCATGGGTGGCCTCTAACCTTTATAAGAATCATACAGTACCCTTAATCTCAGCAAGAAGTTAAAATAATACATTTAAACAAAGAATGAATCAGTTGTAAAAAAACGATTCACATATCAGCAGGCAACAAGTGTTAAAAGCTATAATAAAGAAATCTGACAATAAAGCAGTAAGGAGCTGGTGGTCACAGGTGAAGGCTCGGAGGGCTGCCTGTTGCCCATCACGTACTGAAACTGCAACGAATATCACTGCCAGCTTGCTATCTCTCACTCTGAGCAGACCTACAAGCAAGTATCATGGATATATAGACATGCACATAAATAAACCGTCGAAGTCGTATAATTGGATGAACGAAAATATATTGGTTAATATTGTTTTATTGTGCGATTGCACTCAGTATGCCACGCTACACGTGGCATAGTGCGATCACGCGGTAAAATACGCACGCACACACTTGCACTACAACATTTAGTTATTTATATATTATATATTTATATTGATTCCAATCCACAGTGATTTATGAGCAGATAGTATTTAGTTTATATAATATGATTATATGTACACTTCAGTGTTATTTAAGGTTCAGGTTATAGGAAATGTGTCATATCTGATATCATTTTAATCCCCTATTCATCAGCAGCTGTCCGGTTCATTCGCCGAAGAGATCGCATATTGCATACTCTAGTTAATGATGTTAGGGAATAAATAGTCAGAGTCATACCAAACTGTAAAATGCTAATGGACTAGTTGTAACTGGCTTCTGGGCGGGAGAATCATCTGGAATGTTGACCCTCAGCCTTTGAGGGGGTTGTTTGAACTAGCCTATGACCGGTTTACACTGGACCCATCTGAAGTCTGGACCTATAGAAGCAAGCCATGTCATCTGCATTGTTCTCTCTGTAACACTGAATGTATATAATCATAGCTGTGCTCCCACTAGTCTCAGTCTACTCTAACCACAGTATTCTAGAGTGAAATACTGTCCCCCGGTACCCGTGGGAGCGCAGCGAGCGCATGCGAACGCAGCAGTATGTATTTATCTTTTGGTATTGGCTGTACTGTATTATAATCATGTATTGAACTGTTAAATGTTACATCTGCTAAAATAAATTACTTTGTGCGTTGGAAACACAATACAATCGCTTGGGCAATGCTTATTTGAAAACGATAGAATTACTTTAATAATACATTATTAGACACACCTATGCATACTACACAGTCCGTAATCCACACACACACCGGTTTCCACACACAACTACAGATACTACTGCACACAAATTTTACCAGTTTAAACAACAAACAAGTACCAAGTTACTTTTGTTAATGCCCAATTAGTGTCAGTTTGTTAAATCTGAAAAAACCTCACTTACACACATTAGTGCACATAGCATGTCAATAGCAGCATGGGTCACTCCGTCATTATTCTTCTTTAGAGCCTTCACTACTTTTACTCCCAGACGTTCCCGAAACCTTCACAACAAAATAAAGATATACATCAGCGGTAATACAAGAAACCGTAAAAAAAAAAAAAATCACAGTGGTAAATATAATGTATGTTTTATCTACCATTTCTGACTAACTATTCAGTGATATGGATAAACTATGAAGAAAAGGAATCCATGTACGAAGCTTTGCTTAATGGGTACTATACTGCACATAAAGTAACTTTAATAACTCCACTTTTAGATTGTGACAAACAGGACTAAAAGTTAAATATTAAAAGTCCATGAATGGATTTATCAAAAAACATTTACATGAAATTCTTAAAATGCACAACCAACTAGATGTATCTTGTTAATGTAGTTATATAACATATATCCACAGGTGTATAAATCTTTTATGTTTATAAATCTGTAATCTGTCAGATGGACTCTGGCATGTCTTATCTTTCTAAAATATGAAATGTTGTTTATTTCACTTCTCCTTAACTTGAAAATGGTAGAGACAGATTTGTTGTTGGAGGAGAGAAAATTGAAACGAGCAAAGTGAAAAACGCTATGGTTTCTTGTCCCTGGCCTTTCAATTACATGGTTCATATGTTGCAGACAGCTCCTTTTAATGGACTAAATTTTCTTTTAAATCCGTGACCTCCATTTACTAATCAATATGAAACAGGAAACACCCTCCCATTAAATCATAATGGATAGAGGTCTATATTTGTCAGAGTGAGCCAAACACACATATTACTAAGCATAGCTTTACATAACTTGCAATGAGAGAGAAAAATAGTTTTAATAAATTCACAGCAACAACTCCTTATTTTTTGTACAGTAAATCGACAAAGACACCAGGTAGGCGGGTTCATTTTGTAATGTAAAAGTACATGGGTTAGTGAGTCTATTTACACAGCCCTATTGATCTGGAAACAGTGTAGTAGCTTCAAATTATATTCTAAACTAACTAAATCAATGATTTTCTTTATCAACTATAAAAACAATACCATATTCTTGTTGTGAAATGATGATTTGAAGATAATGGTGAATTCACAATTGGAATCCTCCCATTGTATTTATTGTTTATATGCTCATGATGTTTTGTGCTATGTGTGATATAATACTGAACTCAAGCAGGGGTGGATTTCAGCATGCTTCTGCCTATAGAGATAAAAACGTATTACAGGAATTTAAGCAATAATTTAGCAATTACACAGTCATTCTTCAAATATATGTCGACATCTTCCCAATATTGCTGCTATAAATACCGCATATAGTATCATTCCAAAGACTCAGACTGAAATGCTCTCTCCCCTGGGTACATGGTGCACTGTGTTTCTATATGCAGTGTAAAAGATAATCTAAACTAGCTCCTACCTCCATTTCTACTTTCCCTCCAACCTCCACTATGGCATTATACAAGCAACTTTAACATACAGTATGTTTTAAAATCCACCAAGAAAAGTTAATTTGTGAAAACCCAATGGCGCACCTCAGGGAAGGCTCTTGCTTCTCCTACACCCTCACTGCTGAAGCTTGCGTAGTGAAGCACTCCCTACCTTGGCGCCTATTTCGATCTCTGCTCTGTTCACAGTAGGGACTTGCATGTTAAGGGGGCATACCACTGGTGACTTATGTAAAATCTGTTTCTCTTAGTCCATTGGGGGACACCGGGGACATTGGGGTATAGAGTATGGACAGGGCAAACTGGCACTTTAAACTTCTGTTTAACTAAGCCCTAGCTCCTCCCCCTCTATACCCCACTTCCTGTAAGCTTCAGTTTATGTATAACCAAGCCCACAGAAAGCGGAGATAGAGAGAAACCAGGAAGAGAATAAAATTAACAAACAACATTTTCTTAACAACAAGATAACATGTCAAACAGTAGGAGAAACCAGAGCGTTAAGGGTGGGTGCCCGGTGTCCCACAATGGACTAAGAGAAACAGATTTTACGCAAGTATAAAAATCCAATGTTCTCTGGCGGACACCGAGGACATTGGGGACATTCCAAAGCTGCCTTACGGGAGGAAACGCTCAGAAGAAACGACACAAAGCACCTTTCTTCCAAAACTTGCATCCTTGGATGCAAACACATCAAACTTGTAAAATTTAGAGAATGTGTGTACAGACGACCACGTGGCCAGTTTACACAGCTGTTCACTGGATGCACTATGGCGGGAAGCCCAGGAAGCACTTACAGACCTTGTAGACTGCGCCCTCAGACTATTTGGGACAGGTTCCCCAGCCTCACGGATAACAGTCGTAATCCACCTAGCAACAGTTGCTTTAGAAGCTGGCCAGCCTCTCTTGTGAGCATCATAAAGAATGAAAAGATCCTCAGTCTTACGCACCTTTTGAGACCTTTTCACATAAATGCGCAAGGCTCGGACAACATCGAGATAACGAATAGAATTATCGGTATTTGAAGACGTAGAATTAGTCAGGGCAGGAATGACAATGTCCTGATTTAGATGAAAACTAGACACGACCTTAGGAAGGAGAGAGGGCTTGGTACGAAGAACTGCCCTGTCTTCAGTAAAAACAAGAAGAGAAGACTTGCAAGATAAAGCAGCAAGCTCTGAAACTCTGCGTGCCGCAGAAATGGCCAAAAGGAAAACAAGTTATCCAGGTTAGAAATTTGAACTTCACTGTATTCAAAGGTTCAAAAGGCGAATGCTGTAAAGCATTCAACACCAAATTAAAATTCCATTGTGGTACCGGAGGAACATATGAAGTTTGTATATCGAGTACGTCCTGAATGAAAGTTTGCACATCAGGTAAGTTTTGTTTGAAAGAAGACTGAAAGAGCCGACACCTAACCCTTAAGAGAACTAAGACGCAAATCTGCATCCAACCTGGCCAAACGAAATGAAGAAGTACGATAACCCTTCTTTTCACACCAGCCAATATATGTCTTCCAGACTCGATGATAGATTTTTGCAATGGCTGGTTTCCGAGCATTAAGCATGGTTTGCACCACACGTTCGGAAAAACTCTGAGCTCTCAGGATCATGGCTTCAACAGCCATGCCGTTAAAGTCAGAAGTTGTAAACCTAGATGACAAAAGGGACCTTGAGTTAGCAGGTCTGGGTGTAGCGGTAACTGCCACAACCGAGCTCCTCCCATCCGGCGCTACTAGAAGAACTGGAACACCGTTTCTCTTTACCTTTGTTTAACACCCTTGGGAGCATGGCTACCAGTGGGAAAAGGTACTCTAAGCGGTACCTCCAAGGGACAGACATGGCGTCTACCACGACAACCATAGGATCTCTTGCACGGGAGCAGAGGAGAGGGACCTTATGGCTCAACCGGGTTGCCATCATGTCGACATCCGGCTGACCCCACAGTTCCACCAACTGACGAACCACCTCCGGATAGAGGGATCATTCTCCTGGATGCAGAGTCTGCCCGCTTAGGAAATCTGCTTCCCAATTTTCTATTTCTGGAATAAGGACGGCCATGAACGCCAGAACGTGAACCTCAGCCCACTGAAATAACTTGTGTTTCTCCCGCATGGCCAAGGGACTCTTGGTGCCACCCTGATAATTGAGGTATGCCCCTGCTGAGGCATTGTCTGACTCAATCTTCACTGGCCTTCCCTGCAGCAAGTGTTGCACGCTCATAAGAGCATGAAAAACACTGCTTGCAGTTCCAAGACATTGATTGGAAGGTTGGATTCCTTCCGAGTTCAAAGACCCTGAAACCGAGCGTAAAGACAGACGGCCCCCTCAACCACGAAGACTGGCATCCGCTGTGATCAAAGTCCAATTCGAAATTGAGAATTTGCATCCCTTCACGAGATTCTGTTTGAGTAACCACCAAAGAAGCGACTGGCGCGTCTGCGGAGAAAGACAGAATAGCTGGCCCACCAGATTCAGACAGAAGTTCCAACTGGAACTGTCGTGCATGAAACTGAGCAAACTGGATCGATTCGATAGTCGATACCATCTTGCCCAGAACACTCATGGCGAAATTTAGCAAAGGCTGCCTTGCCACCAACAGAGATTTCACCATCTTCTGAAAAGCTAGAATCTTGTCCCGGGGAAAGAACACCCGTCATAGTCGGGTGTCGAATAAAAGACCCAAAAAGATCATCCGCTGGGATGGGATCAACTTGGACTTCTTGAAGTTGATAAACCAACCGTGAGACTCTACGGTCTGGATTACTACTTGGATATGCGAATGAAGCACCTCTGGAGAATCTGCCTTTAAAAGAAGATCGCCCAGGTAAGGGATGATTGTAATCCCTTTGGACCTTAGCAGAGCAGCCATGACCTTGGTGAAGATACATGGGGCCGTGGCCAGACCGAAGGGAGGAGCCTGAAATTGGAAGTACTCTGATCGAACTGCTAACCTCAAAAGGGACTGATTACCCTTCCAGATAGGCACATGGAGATAGGCATCTTTGATGTCTAGAGCCACCACCATGAATTCTCCTTGTTCCATGCTGTGAATGACCGAGCGCAAAGACTCCATCTTGAACCTGGGCACTCTGACCTGGTTGTTCAATGATTTCAGATTCAGAATTGATCCGAAAGAGCCGTCTGGTTTTGGCACGAGAAAATGTTTGGAATAAAAACCCAAACCTCTTTGAGAATCTAATACCGGAATAATCACTCCGGAAGAAAGGAGGGATTGAATCGCTTCTTGTAAAGCCAATCGTTTTCCTAGACAAGTGGGAAGCCCTGTGGAAAGGAATCATCTGGGTGTCCGTCAAGAGATTTTAACGTCAGTTCGACTTCTTTTCCTTTTAATTTAAAGCGACAATGTCAAACTCTGCAGATTAAGTGTTGAAACACTTAACCAAACATTGCTGCTTTAAATTAAGAGGAATAGAAGTCGCACTGACATTAAAATCTCTTGATCTGACTCATTTGCGGTCAGCATCCTGTGCCAATCGGACATCTGCAACTTCGCTATACAGGTAAGTCTGCTTTTATTTACATCGTTTTTTAACAGATTCGTCTTTTATTTGGAGGACTTCTCGGTGTCGCTATGGTGGTAATCGTAACGATTACCTCCGGTTGAAACTAGGCACAACAACCTGAGGCTTTTGAAGGGTCACCGTATGTATTCAACTCTGAAATTGTTTTCACCCGGGTAAAGTTCTTATGAGTCCATTAAATTTTGAGGAATTAAAAATAAATAAAAAATTAACAAACTAACTGGAAAGGTACCCAAACCTTTACACATGCAACATTATTTTTCTTTTTCCAATTAGATACATTCAGCAAATAGTGATTTCACATGTGCAGAAATGTATTATTTGAAAGTTTGCCTATTTTTGCATTCAAGTATGTGTTTAAGAAATATAAATACAATATATCACAAATACACAGGCACGCCAATGGCAGTAAGAAAGGCAGCACAAGATAGATTTCCATCATGACAAGCTGATAAGCTACTTACTTTGGAAGCTGGGTAAAGGCCAGGAATCCAGCTTTTGAAGCTACTAATCGCCTGACTGCCTGGAATTGGCTTTCCAACTCTGCATTAGATGCTGTTTGGTCTCCTTCTTGGGAGAGTAAGGAAGTTATGGCATTATTGATTAACTTCTCCTTGTTCTCAGAGAACAAGCCCTGTTTTAAAACACAAAAAGTGTTAGTTTTACACAACACATTATCATTAGTATTCACTTTCAAACACAAATATATTTGGGTGTACAGTACAGGTTGATTAAAAGTCTATGTATAAGAAAAAGGAAAAAAAAACATGAATAAGGGAGTTTGCCAACTGCCTATTAGATTGTGTACTACAATATGAATGTTGGAGGAAAGTCTAAAAAGGACAAGACAACTGTGTCAGTAATAAAGTCAAACACAAAATTCAGCAGTTCAAGCAATGATGGATGAGACAGGGCAATATATTGTAACCTGTATATGGGATAATGTATCCTCTACTGTAAAACTATAAGGATATTAGAAGTCACAATAGAGTTCCATGAACCATATAAAGGTGCAAAGCTGCTGATCAAATCTTTCGTACAGGCCTTGAAAAACCAAATATGACTTATAATATGGATACTGATTTAGAGTAGGAGGTGCATTAAAGTTTCATTAATGAACGCTGATTTTATATTTCAAATATGTGCAGAACATATTAATTTTTTTTATACATTCTCACTATGCCGACGAATGCTTTGAATCTTGAGTGGAGTCTGATTTGCATACAACATTTATATTTGTAGTAATTGTCTTACACCGAGTTAAATACTTGTACATCATCTAAAGGAGCACATTCCTACTCGTTTGAAATGACACCACTTCCAGTAGCAGCCTCATCATACATGCCTTTAGATGTTATTATAACATAACAGGATGACAACATTTTAACAAAAGCATAATTTCTGATATTAAAACTCTAGTTTATTTTCACACCTTAAAACCATGGAAACATAACACATATTAACACTTATGTACAATAACATTATATATCCTAGTTTCTCTGATACGGCAAAATAGATCAGCTCAACAATATCAAAGTGCTGGAAAATTAGCCATTAGTCTTCTATGATTTCCTAAGTCTAGATAACAATATTATAACCATAATGTCTGACTGAGTTAATTTCCGGGTATCATGATATTCCAAGATACTGCTGATCTGCGACTTTCCTTTGCGTATGTTCTAGAGGCACTAAACGTCACAACGCCAATGACTGAATTGACCCCTTTAATTTATTAAAAAAGTGTCTATTGTGCAAAACACATACAAAAGATTAAAGCACACATTTCAGTGTGAATGGCATTTGACAATTTTTGTAATGCAACTTAATGCATGTCCTATAACACAAGGGACATTTGTGTAAGTGCTATTTCAACTTAAATCAGCAGCTCAATAAGCATTAAACTGGAACAAAGAGATGCATACTGCAGAAATGTAGGGGACTGGTTTATGTGGATGGTTTGAAGAGCAGAGTAATTAAAATACAATTTCATATCAAGCGCACAGAAACATGTTAAATATACACAGGTTTGAAAAAGAACAACATGCACCATGTACACCTTTCAGCAAAAACATTAAAACCACTGACAAGTGAAATGAATAACATTGATCATCTTATTACAATGGCTACTGTCAACGGGTGAAATATATTAGGCAACAAGTGAACAGTCCGCTCTTGAAAATAATGTGTTGGAAGCAGAAAAAATGGACAAACGTAAGGATTTGACCAACTATAACAAGGGAAAAATTATGATGGCTAGATGACGATCAGAGCATCACCACAACCGATGGTCTTGTGGGGGATTCCCAGTATGCAGTGGTTAGTACCTACCAAAAGTGGACCAATGAAAAACAACCGGTGACATAGTCATGGATGCCTAAGGCTCACTGATGTACGTTGGGAGCGAAGGCTAGAACATGTGCTCCAACCTGACAGAAGAGCAGAACTGTACCATGGCGCGATGGAAGAAGGCGGACTGATGTATTACATTTTCTTTTACATCATGTGGATGGCTAAGTGCGTGTACGTCATTTACCTGGGGAAGAGATGGCACCAGGATGCACAATGGGAAGAAGGCAAGCTGGCAGAGGCAGATTGATGGTCTGGGTATTGTTCTGCTGGGAAACCCTGGGTCCTGGCATTCATCTGGATGTTACTCTGACACAAACCACCTACCTAAACATTATTACAGACCAAATATACCCCTTCATTGCAATAGTATTCCCCGATGGCAATGGCCTCTTTCAGCAGGATAACATGCCCTATGACACTGCAAATACTGTTCACGAAAGGAGGAACATGACAAAAAGTTCAAAGGGTTGACTTTGGCATCCAAATTCCCCAGATCTCAATCCGTTCGAGCATCTGTGGGATGTGCTGGAAAAAAAAATCTGAGCCATGGAGGCCCCACCTGGTAACTTACAGGGCTTGAAGAACCTGCTGCTAACGTCTTGGTGCCAGACACCATAAGACACCTTCAGAGGCTTTTGGAGTCCATGTCTCGACGAGTCAGAGCTGTTTGGGCGGCATGGAGGGGACTTACACTATATTAAGCAGGTGGTTTTAATGTTGTGGCTGATCCGTGAAAATATATATATATACTTACATCTTGCGTTACAGCATGCAGAACTCCACTGTAGGAGATATTAGCGTTGAATCTAAAGACTGCATCTGCAAAGACTCCATCTATAACGAAATAGCAATGAAAGCCTTAAAATCTGTAACATTTGTTGATGTATAAATTACCATGCTTTAGTTGATCAATTTATAGTGCAACTGTTCAACCCACAAAATGAATTCCTCCATTGTGAGCAGGCAACAGATGACATACTGCAAGATCCACAACATGACAATCACCATCGAGTGGTAGAGATCACATGTATTACAGGAGCAAGTGATATAAAAACATAGATTACATTACACCTACATACATTATAACCCCCACACACATTATGAACTTTGAAAAGCACAGTAAGAATGTATTATGTCAACTTACTTGGAGGAGTGTTAAGGAATCTCAAGTGAAGACTTTCTACCTCCTCATCCACAGGCACACTCATGAGTCCCCATCGTTGGCCTCTTGCTGTTGGGGTCATTTTGACACAAACATCCCTATTGCCAGAAGCTCTGACCCCATCTAAAAGGCTCGCCAACAAGGAATCTCTGAGAGAAAACAATGTCCCAATGAAATTCAGTTCTATTGAAGGAATAGCTATAGTTCTCAGAAAATGATGATTTTTTTCTTTTTTTACAAAATGTACATTTTAAAAATTACAGCCAAAATATTTGCTTGTGATGAGGTTGAAAAGCAACTCTAATTGAACAGAAAATCATTCAGAGTTTGTTCACGGTAAACAGACATCATTTCAGTGAAAGTGCTACCCACATCCATATACTGAGTTTAACTAAACAAACTGTTACCTAGAGTTTCTAACAGAGATATTTTATTTTTTTGCTTTATTTGTCCTAGTTAATGTTATGAGAAATTCCAAAGATTCTGATGTTTGGTTAAGTGCTCTGTTTCTTTAAGTGGTGGCGCAAAAGACAAAGGAGAAAAGATGGAGAAGAGATGGAAGATCAATCACGGATCCCAGCGAAGAAACACATTAGCATGCACAAAACTCTGTGTTTGTTTTTCTTTTAAAGAAAGATGAACAAGAATAGAGGAAAGAAGGATTTGATTCATTTTCCTCTATGCTCTCAAACGGTCTTGCTCATGTCATCCATTTTGTAATAAGCAGTGTGGGGTTCGTAGAGCAATTATTCCCTGGGATCAGAGAGCATTGAGAGTTTCCGTTTCCACATTCTTAAATACCCAAACGATGGAACAGAATATGGGTACGTTAAATCCGCTCCTGACATTTAAAGCTTTATATCCCATTGCACCACCCGGTTTATTTTCTTTCTTCTGGACAGTTCTCTCTACCATAAAAACATGAGTTGGCAATATTTAAAAAAACTGTGCAAGGCAAACAGTGGAGAAAACACAGATGTATTCAAACAAGCTTGCATAGCAAACCCAATCCCAGTTTGAATGCCAAGTGATGGACATACAGATACAAGAATTCAGTAGAACACATAGCATAGTTTGTAAAATTGTATACAAACTGGGGGAGATGTTATGTAGGTACATGTACAGATAAGTACACAATATACAAACTAACGTGTCCACACACATCAGAATAGAGAAAAGAAATAAAAAACCAAAAAATTATTTGATGGTAAAATTAATCAGAAAAATACTACATATTTTTTTATTACAGTTCACTGTAACTCGTATAAAAACAAACATTTTGAACACATATGCAAATAAAAACTACCTTTCAGTTGAAGAATATTTACGAATTTGTCCTTTGATAAATTCAATGGTAAAGAGTTGAGGATTTTCAGGGTCATATACAAGTGCAAAAATCTAAGCCGGAAAACACAAATATTTGTTTATATGAGAATGTTGTACATGTGTTTTCATAATTTTTTTTTTATAATATCCCATATGAAACACATTTCTAAAATGTAGATAATTACATTTTGTTATGATCTGGTTTTAAAGGCCAAACACGTTTAAAGCACAATTTTATTTGAAAATCCAGATTAATAATTACCAAAACGGATTTTGTAATGTAAGATTTTCAGAGCAGCTGAACATGTGCATATTGCAAGAGTGAATTTTCACTTTCAAGTCACCCACAATTTACACAAATGTTTAGCCTTCATTGTGAGCAAAAGCTACAAAACTACATATTATAATAACTGTCAAAATCAAGAGTGAAAATGTGCCACAACATTAATGCATTAAGTAAGCCAAAGAACTATGTATAGAAGTAATTAAGCATTGTGGCTCAATGGAAGGTCCAAGTTTTCAGCACACAGAGGCTAGCTAGACAGCTAGTGCAAGAAAATAAGACTGAAAAGCACATGGCTGGACAATACCAGCAATGATACAACCGCTGCAGAAAATACCAAACTATTTAACGCATCAATTAAAAATGCCCATCATTAATTTGGACATAAGCATTTATATCATCTGCCACCACAAGCCACAATTGATAAAGTATATTGTGTCTCTGGAAAACAAGATCTACAATAGGTAACAGAATATATTTTATTATATATTTACTGCAATTATGGTGGTTATGATAATCTTAGGAACATCTTTCTATAAGGAAAATTGTACTAATTTTAAAAGGCCTATAAAAAAAACTAATCTTTGCACGTCTGAACTCTTTGATCGAGAGCTAAATATATCCAGTAACTTACAATATACGATACATTTCTCACCCAATATTGCCACTTGTTTATTAAACTAATTTGAAAAAAACTAGTTTAGCAATTCAAACATTTGGTATAGTCTGACAGTTATTAGGGCAATATGTTTACTGTTTTCACAAATATAAATAAACATACATAGATTTTTAATTCATACTTTAGGAAATAAAAATGTTAGTTATATATTTTACTTTGTATTCCACATACAAAAGAGAATGCATTGCATTAAAATGAACTTTTAAAAGGTGTTAGGCAAGTTGGTAAAATGAAGTTAAAAATATTCTAAAACAAACGTTTGCTTTAGATGTAATATGTAGAAATTATTTTAGAAAATATTTTTCAGGCGGTTGTTTAAAAGTGTTCCAAGTCCCAGCAGATTTTTCAGTTCCACCCTCTTCATGTTATACAGAGAACAGATAGCGTATTGTGTTCATTTATATTTCCAAGCATTTCCCCAAGCTGTGATCTAAAGCTTATCAAAAGACCACAACTTTATCTGCCTAAGATAATAAGAAAAACTAACCTCATTTGCTACAAAGCAGTCAGCTGCAGCATCAAGCTACAGCACCACACTCACCTCTCCTAGTGGTTTTAGCGTTACAATATTGTAGGTCGCTGGGTCCCGTTCCACTAGGCATGTTTCAGTAAGTGCTAATAATCTTTTCACTGGCTCCTAAAACACAACACAAAAATAAGACATCAAATGTCCACAACTTCAATTCCAGAAGACAAAACAACATTTAAAACTGAAATTTTAATAGGGCAATTTTGGAAGGAGTGCAGGTAGCCAATATATTATATGTGGAAGGAATTTCTTTTATAACACAATATGGAGAATAATATTTCATTCTCTGCTTCGAAAAGAAAATAAAGTGATACTAACAATTCCTAATTTTGTTACAAACATCTACTCCAAGGACACTTTAATACAGCTGTCCCAGACAGAAACATGCAAATATGTTGACTTTTAAATACTCAGAGAAAACCTTACACTGGTACTAAGAGGTTACATCATGCCCAAGATTTAATGATCTACTGATCTAACCAATGTGGCCAAGGATATAGGTCTCCCTGTATAAGGGCAGCTTTGGTAATACAGAGTAGCTTCCTGTCTTATATAAGTAACTGAAAAATCGGTCTCTATACCAAAGAGCAGAAAGTTGACGAGATGAGACACTATCAGCTAACATGGCAGATATATATGTACAGTAACTGAATACAAATTTCATAAATTCCACAATAAGGTAATGGAGAAAAGTAAATAAATAAATCTAATATATATGTATTGTAACTGCACTAGATGCAAAAAATATGTTTCCAATCTGACATGAAATTCCAGGCTACTGTAACTCAAGTCTTACCATATGTCTCGGTGTGATTTTTTGAACAATAAATTCTGCTAAAGAGGTGATGGACTCGTCATTGCTATATTTCCCCAAACGTAGGCTCACAAAATGTTCAAACTCCACAGGCTCTTTTCTTGTCCTTAAGGAAATCCCTATGTAGTTTCCAGCATGCTCTATGGCACTTTTAATTATTTCATCTCTTTGTTCTGTAGCAAACAAGTGCTGAAAAATAAATGACACAACAATTATCTATTCTAATTACAAACAGCAAAATTTTCAAATCTACATTCAGAACAGTTATAAGAAGTTTTGAGGCCATTAGGACAGTTGTCTAACTGGTACATTAGTTGTTAAACATTTTAGGCTCCAAATTATGTCTGTGAATCATAGTTTATCTGTTAATTAATAATTAACTTCCTCTTTATTACTGTTGGCTATAAATTAACTGTATTATTGGCAAAATAGCGGAAATTGGAGCTTTGTACAAAATAGCAATATAAAATCATGAAGTTATTAGTGAATACATTTATCCTAAATGGTGATCCACTGGCTATGAACTCTGAACTCAGAGTATTTTGGGAAACAACAGTCTCATTCCGGCATCATTCAGTCTTAGGAGCATCCGTTATTGGGGAAAGCAAGCAATATTTATCTCAAGACCCTGTATAGTTGGGGCAAATTTCAGTAACCTGTGTGCCCGTTCTCTTGGCTCCTATCCTGTGCACCTTTCCAATTCTGTTCAGAGTATGGGGCTGGGGCTGACATAAAACCGATAGCTGGGAAAGCTGGGAGTTATTGGTGGTATTTTTTGAGGCAAGTTGTTTCTCGTCACTTGTGATTTGGTGGCTTTTATTTATTTATTTTAACACTGACCAAGGGGTAGATTTGTTAAGAGGCAGGTCCGAAAAAAACGCCAGTTCTCTGAGTTTTTCCGTCATTTTTTAAAACGACAATTTTATTAAAGATAGAGCCCATCAGGTTCTTTCTATAATAAAATTAGTTTAAAAAAATGACAGAAAACAGAAATTTCCTTTTTGCAAAATTCCAATCTGTACTAAAACACTGGAATTAATCAGATACTTCCATTCATTATTTATTTATATTAAACGGATAATGACTGTCATGGTAAGATGAATAGTGCAATTGATCACATGTTAAAAAATGTAATTAATTACCCAGAGTTTAGCACTGCATTCAGGGGCATATTCAATTGTTGGAATATCCCGCGGTGTAAAAAGTATTACCGTTATTGCGGTAATACTAAGCCGGATTTCAGCTCGCAGCTCCCTGAGCTGAAATCCAGCGCCAAAGGTACCGTAATAACAGTATTTATGCGCATTACCATAATGACGGTAATAGTGCGCGTGCTGCATTACTTTAGGCAGTAACGCCAACAATTGAATATGCCCCTAAGGGGGGCATTCAATTCCCCCCGAAGTACCGCTTGGGTGAAAACTATTACTGTTATTACGGTAGTTTTAACCCGGCTTTCAGCTCGCAGCTCCCTGAGCTGTGAGCAAAAAGCCGGTGTTAGAACTACCGTAATAAAAGTAATAATGCGCAGGCTGCGTTACTTTTAACAGTAACGCGGCCAATTGAATATGCCCCTAAACATCTATTTCAGTAGAAAATATTTATGTATTCTTGCCCTTAAATTATTTATATGCTTCCACATCATTATGTGGTTACAGGTTTTTCCTTACATGGGACACCGATCTCATTGCTGAGGATTTACTCTTTAGAGTACATATTAATTCATGGAACGTCTGTTCAATATTAAAACACTGTACTTTTTAAACGTTACAGGTTAAGTCCACTTTCTTGTAGGATTTTATTTTTGATAAAGTGGTGTGTGTAAAATAGACCAAGAGGGTTTATTTTTAAATATATCCATAGTCTTATCTTTAACCATTTTCCACATACTCGCTCTTGCAACATACATGTGTACATAGCACTTGGCTCCAATGAACTTCTGCCATGGATGTGGCCATAAATCAGTCCTCTAGACTTAAATGATTTTCATGCATTAATAACAAAATTGTGGTGAGTTATTCATTAAGTACAAGGCTCTCAAAAACTTACCAGTCGACTAAAGCCTCCATAAAGAATGCAGAACCCTCCCTGGTAGTCAGAGATCTCTGCAAACCCTTCTATATTTCTATAGTCATAAGAGCAGAGAACACGATTGTTCGTTGGATCAATTTGGTCTATACCCCCAGGAGTCACTTCCAGAGTGACTAATTTCCTAGTATCGCTCCAGTGATGCTTATAGCAGTTGTACCTCTGAAATAAATCAGGAGACCAAGCAAACATGATTATTTGAATTCCAAACTTTCTAAATGAATATGGTTGTAACAGCCTAGAAAACACTGCTAAAGAATTGCCACTTTTGGACAGTACCTTTCTTTAGCAAGGCCACACAAAATAGCTGGGGAAACAGCTGTCACCATGGCAAAGATAACTTGAAACTGCCCGTGCGAGACGTACATAGTGAACTTGGCAACTAATCAACTCCAGCCGGGGACAAATCTGGTGATGCTGTGTTGGTATGTGGGCTGGGTGGCTAAAGATGACGGGTACTCCAACACTCGACAAGTTCTTGAATTTAATTAATTTAAATTAACAGGTGTCACATGATAAATATGCAAAATGTTGCAACCACATTTCTTGAATTGATAGTGAGATAATTACACTGCTCCCACATCTCCGCTTATAAACATTTGTATGAAACCATTAGTTATTACAATGTCTACATTTAGAAAATATATCTAACACTGCTGTCTCTGTTTAGTAAATTTATATTTTTACATGCAGTGGCATTGTAGTATTGCAGCTTGACCAAACATTATGAAAGCCTGTGTGGTCATTGATTTAATTCTATAAAAAGAAGCAAGAAGCCGCAGCATCAGATAAACAGGTTATTCTATAGGAGTAGTTCTATTACAAAATAACCAAAGTGTACAATATGTCGGAGGCTCTGCTCCGTCCTGAGCTGACTGAATTCGTGGGCTGCACTTTGGACCTGGCTGCTTGGCCTGTCATTGCACTGAATATACAAGTAGTGTAAATGAAAGGCCTCTCAGTGCATCACAGTTATTTAGAAGTATTAGTTTCTGTATCTATAGTTACAGATGATATACTTGCCCTTCCAGTAATCTTCCCTTCAGCAAAGTCTGTCCTGAATCGCTATCAAGAAGGATAAAAATAAAAACAGATGAGTAATCCTACATACAATTCACTCATATAGCAATAAAGAAACAAAAAAAAGAGAACATCACTGGTAGAGTAAACACATACACATGCAAAACACGTAATTAGTAAAAGTAAACACCTATATTGAAACATGTGCACACAGACACATACAAACCAATCACTCTCAAGTGGATGATTGTGTAAAAATGTGCTCATTCAGTAAATATCTTACCAGGGCTTCAGTCAGAAGTTCTGTTCTGTGCTCTGTAGAAAATTTTAATGTTTCAGATTTCTTCCCACTGCCCTTCCGAAATGTGAGGGCAAATTCTGATCCTTGCCCTTTGCCCACAGGACTGATACTGCAAATGTCTCCATAAGGCCACTGAGACGCACAGAAAAAAACAAAAAAAAAACCCAGAATAAATACTTCCAAATCACACAGAAATGCAGCATGTGGTCACTTCTGTCATATTGTATTGATAGTGATAATCTTAATTCAGTCACACATCTTTACTCATCAGTAACAAATGAAGGAGTCATATCATGCTGTGAAATGATTTTATGGTAGAAACCAGATACGGAATTGGAAGAAGTAGCAACTAAATGTAAATTTCCGCAGCAGCTCCTCGTACATCTAAATGTGATCCTGAGGTGAAAAATAAGATTTTGAGCTCAACTAGGTAGAAACCTGTCTGTAAAATTCTATGTCCAGTACAGTATTAAATGAAATCTATAATAGAATATCTAACACTGGAAAGAAACAAAATATCACAACATTCTATTAAAACATTAATTTCCCTCATGATTAATTTAGACAAGGATCATCAAGGCACGGATTCCAAATCATATCTATCTATATGTATATATATTCTGTACACAAACCACAAAGAAGAAAGACCTGTTCAAATGACACCTGTCTCCTGTAACCATCTCATATGTGTTACGAGAATTTATAAGCTTCTCAATGAAAAATACAATAGGACATTACAGAATATAAAAATCAGGGGAAGAGAAAAATTGTGGAAAATCTGACTTGGCATGGCAGAAGGGCCATTTTTGTCTCAATTGTTGTCTTATTATATAAAAGTCTTGCAAGTTCTGAGAAAAGCGCCATCTGTTTTAAATGCAAAATCACAGTACAATATAAATTGCAGGGAATTACCATGCAACTTAACAGAGCTCCATTATTGTACAATTTCACAAAATAATTGTACAAATGCCACTAAAATGTCACAAAATATTTATTTTATTTTTATTTAAGTAGGTTACATGTGCACTATCTGAATGTGTGTTGAACTATCAAATACCTAAATGTTATCTCCACCTAAATAAATGTTTAACAATCTCCAGAGTTTATAATATCCATGTAGGGATTAAAAATGTAATGTGCCAACCGCTTAACCCTATTGGATGTCTGCATTCAGGAACACTTGCTTACATAATCCATCTAGTTTTGAAATCTCCACTGCCTTAGTGACAAAGTTTAAAGGCCACATCTAAGGATCAAATATAAATATACTTAGATAGGTAGAAGCACAGTTTAAAATGAGCCATGCAAATATATCAGTATGCAGCTACTTGTAAAAAGGGGTCTAGCTTCTGACAAATATACATACCTGGTTCGTAACTTCAAGGGTATTGGGGTTATAGGTTGTTATGGCATGAGTTCCCACTGAAAATACTCTTTTATACCTAAAACAGACAGAATGAAATGTAAATAAACAGCCAGGCGTTGATATATATTTACATTTACAAAACATTTACTAAATTATAAAATTTAAAATACTATATCGCTAGTAGGGGATCTTTAATATTTTTATTGAAAGTCCACTGGAATACATTTATAATACAATCTTTTTTCAAGTAGACTTTCTTATGCCAAAGAAAATAGTTCTCCTCTTGAAGACTGTGGTCTTCAGTAGAAAAGACTGTGGTCTTCAGTAGAGAACACCTGATAATTTCACTTGTGTTTATAATATTGGTGGGAAATGCCATTCTGCTTCATGTGCCAAGATACAATAAAATCATTTATCAAAGCGGTTTACAACTATACTTTTTTTTTTTCTTTTGCATTTTCCACAAAATAAATGCATAAAGAGATTAGAAATCGCATGCCACATTTAGATTACAACCCAGCATGTCCCACTACTTATGTATTAACTTATGCTATTGATGCATGTAATAGATTGTACTAGTAACAATGCAATGCATGAAAAGTGCATGTTTTCAGGAAAAAAACACTAGAGTGCCCATTCTTTTTCATGTATTTTTATTTTCATAGCACATGTGTGTGAAGAAGCTCTCAATATAAAAGCAGTACCCAGATGCAACTTGTTTAGGTACCAAAGACAACCTGAGCAAACCATAGAAGTGGATGAGAGATATGCAGCTCATTAGCTTCGCACATATCTAGCACCAGTCAGTTTGGTGGCTGCTCAGTTAGGAAAAATATATTGTTGTATGTGCTTTACTCTTTAGTGCTATACAGCTGAAAGTTCAATTTATTGAAACATACTATGCATAACCTATTGTTTAACAACTAAGCATCTTCAATTGACCAAGTCACCTTGAATCACGTTTGGGGGGCGAGGGTAAATAAAACTGTTCAATCCTAAAACATGAATAAACATGCATACACTTGTCCAGTGTTTGCGCTCTATAACTGGCCCACCAGAATGTTGGTTTAACATGTAAAATAATTAAACTCATGAAAATGCTAATAAATGCTAGTTTTACTACATAAACCTTCAAAACCAGGTTTAAAATAAAACCAGGGGGATGACATGTTCACTATAGATGTTACTTGCCTCTCACAAAATCCTTCTCAACATTAAAAGTATCACGGAATCTAAACTACAAGATGCCTTATATCAAAGAATTGCTAAAACATTAACAAATAAAAGCTTTGGGAATGTTTTAGAACAGCATTTGTGAAAAGGATTTCACAATGGAAGAAACATCTCTTCTAGACTTTCCCATTGGAGCCCCACACTGTGCAACTGCCGGGCAGCGTTCGGGTGGAAATCTCTGCTCATGTGTGAACAAAAATTATCAGAAAGCTGTCTACCAAATAACAAAGACACAGTGTTAATGGGCAGTCAATATAAATATATCTATATATAAATATATATCTATACATAGATGGATAGAGATCTATCCATCTACACATATACTTGTATTTATTACATCGTGAGGACCCATGTCTGTAACATGCCTCGTTGGGAAACCCCTTTCCGAATGCCCTATCAACAGGACAATCAAATGGGTATGTTTCGGAGCTGCTTATCACCAGAGTTATCACTTGAGATTTTCAATTTGACCAAGAGCAAAAGACTGACATTTCACTTCCTTGTGGGGACAGCTTCATGTATTCTGGCTGTCTGACGACATCCAAACACAAGCATACACAGGCACCTATCCATGGCTAGTCAAACAGGTTATAGTCATGGACAACCACTACCTATCAATTCAATTGTTTGATTTTAATTTCTAGCTGTTTATCTGGTTCTTTATGTAGAGTTTTACAGCTAACCAGTTTCGACCTCTCAGTGCAGATGGCTCAGCCATGATCCATGCAACACAATCATGATTTCCATGCACCCTGCATGTCTGAATAGACTGAAGACTGAATACAATGTCTGAAGACAAAGCATCAGTACTCCTCTCACCCTACAACCTGTTCCTTTGACCCTATTCCCTCCCAATATCTCTGGGTACACCAGTGCCTTTGTGGGCATTTATTTTGTCTACCTTGTATGTCCATGTTTTATGTTTGTACTGCTTTCCCTATTGTAAGGTGCTGCAGAGCACTGTGGTGCCTTATCAATCCACAATAATAGTGTCGTTCAAAAGCAACACCCAACAGCACTAGGATGCTCTCTGTATTGTATGGTGATCACTAGAAGTCTCTCTGTATTGTATGGTGGAATGTATGGTTGTATGGTGGACACTAGGAGGCTCTCTGTATTGCAATGTATGGTGGACACTAGCATGCTCTCTGTATTGTATGACGGCATCTAGGATGCAGTTAGTAATCTAGGGCAAGCCCTAGGATGTTCTTTGCAGTGTGTGGTGTGTTGCATTGGCCTCACTAATTGGTGTGCAAACCCTGCAATTCTATTACAGCAGTCAATTACTAGCCAACAATGGAATATCATACATACTATTTGCCAATGCTGCTGAGGCATTTACCAATAGCACAGGGATGGTAACCCCCCCCCAAAAACTATATCAGTATGATACCACTGAATAAACATTTAGCCAGGGAACTAACAAAGTCTGATTTCTGTAAACCGCAATTTTAAGCGTCTTTTTGTGCAGTTCTTAAACCGTGCAATTATGTAAAAGAAAAAATGCACACATCAAGATTCATGTTTTTGCAAATGGGCTGATCACAACCCACAATACAAGCTTGTAACCTAGGATCCATATATACATTGCAATATATAAAGGCAGCGGTTTGCAAAACTACATGGAAAAAAGAATGCTCAAATGTATGCGTTTTGCGTAGAATGCCTTTTAAAAAAAAAGTTAAAATAAAATAGTGCCCCATTTATGGTTGACAGCAGAAATACATCCCGAAAGTAGAAATGAAAATACTTCTTGGATATGTGTACGTCAAGATTGGATGAACACAAAAGGGGTGATTTCATTTGCATATGCATACTGTATGACATTTACACATGAACACCCCCATCCGCCTCTCGAATCGAAAGGGGCCACAAATATAAGGCGCTCAACTACAACTATGGGGTCAATTTGTCTGCATAGGCTGTGATGGAAAAATATGACATGAGACGCATTTCTATGTGGTGCAAATAGATTTACGTCCAACCGCTATATCAAGGGGCTAACAGTCTCTGCATGAGGTTCAGATTGCAAACCAATGGAATACAATAAACCATGTGTAGTTTTATAGAAACCACGTGCTTTGTTAGATTAATGAATAATTTGGTTTGTGTTTTAAAACGGTCTGCCTTAAGGCAGTTTTAAAACTGCATACAAAACCACACTGATATACACAAAGGCCTTAGGGTCTTTTCCTGAGTTGGTGATAAATGTCAGTTATTTTATTGCCCTGAAAAAAACTGATCATGAAGTAAAAAGCTGACACAGCATACAGCTGAACAACTAAAATTTTAGACAACAGGAAAGAATAGAAGGTTTTGTTACAGACTTATCTTTTGCAGTGAAGCAAAGCGGATGAGGAGTTTAAAAAACAGGCAAACATGAGAAAAATCTAAAGTGCAACACAATGAAGTTACAAAAATAGGTTTTTGCAAAGAAGAAAAAGTAGTCAGTAATGTAATAAAAGAAGACATCTAAATTTGGATAATTTACAAAATCTTTTATTGCAGAAATAAATCTGTGCCTACAGTTAGACAGGAGATCAATACACGGATTTCCTCCTCTACATGGAATTTGCAGAACTTTGTTAAAACTCTGATACTGACACACAATGCTGTTATAAGCAGATTGATTAGCACAAGATATTTCACATGCAGAAAAGAAATGTTGAAATAAATTATTTCCACTCAAATTTGATTGCAGAGAAGATCCTCTTGGTCCATCTTGTCTGCCCAATTTTTAACCTAAGGTAACCTCAAACCCTAAAACAGACCTGACATTAAATGAAAGCGCGAAGGCAAGACCCTTTTCTTGTCAGCAAGACAGTGATTGGACCATTTCACAAAATACTTGTTTAGGATGAGCGTTTGAGGCTTATTTATATCTTGCTTAGTGTATTAGCCACTACTCTTTTCTAACACACTACATAAAATTGGCCACTCGCAGGCAGACCCTGCTGCTCAGCCATCGACACATTGACAGAATCTGTTTCCAATCTGATTACACACATGGGTGGCCAAAGTGGAAAAATCTACTCTTAGATCACAAAGGGGATGCTGATGGCTTTCACCCAGAATTCTGATTTACAGAAATGCCTAAAAAATTTAAGAAGATCATTGTACACTTATTTTAGACACACACAGCGACAATGGGACACTTAAGCATTATCACAACGTATGTGGACATTTTACATATAGTAACTGGATAGATGGCATACATAACATTTAAGGAAGTGAGGATGTCTTTATTCTAGATTTTTGAGTAATTACATATCATTCTGCACAGCTTGAACTTCCTTTGAGGAAGCATGTTAAAAACAGAACCAATTCCAGTATTGACCTGGTGACTTTAATTACTGTGTTTGGCCCATCACGCTGCTCAGACTGTCAGTGCTAGGAAACACCTTCCATGTGCCGATATGTTAACTCAATATTAGCCTAAATTTTTCTAAACTGTTTAACCAAAATAAAGTCAGATTTTATGTATGAAACATCTATAGATTGTGCGAAGATAAGAATGCATTTCCTCCATGAGGCTCCTAGTTGAGTGGGTGACTCGAGTGTCAATCTCTTTGACATAAGTCATCGTTAAAAACAGGAAGTCTTAATCTACCACATTTTGGAATTTTGAAACCACAACCCAGCACAGAGAAGGTCAGGCTGTAGAGCTTGTAAAATGTTTTTTTTTTTTTTTTTTAACCTTTAATATACAAAATTGTATTACAGGTATGTAATCAAACTCTGTCATCATCAAAGTTTATTTAAATGGCGACACAGATTCTGTAGAGGCATAAAGCCAAAAGTACAGGAATGCAGTAAAAAATAATAAACACATTAATTCCTTAGCCCAATTAACCACAACAACAAGGATGAAAATAGAGATTAAAACATGGATACAATACTTGGGATAACAGCATGTGCTGCAAGCAGAATAAACAACGTCACGCATACCAAGTAGGCCAATGAGAGCTTACATTTTAAATGACAGGGGAGTGAGACAGTAGGAGATCACGGGCATAAGTGAACGTGGAAGGTGAAGGAAGAAGGAGAGCATGGGAGAGAAGTGGTCTAGGAGGGGAAAGGGTGGGCAAGCAGGAAGAGATTGGTTTGAGGGAGCATTTGATAGGATAGTAGGGGGAGGGAAGGAATTACAGAGGTGAGATGCTGCACTGGAGAAATCTGGCAATGTGGCTCAGTTAGGCGTGGAGGGGCATTGAAGTGGTTGAGTTTTCATGATGATGAGAATCAGCGGGAGAGGAATATCAGTCTGGCCGCAGCATTCATGATGGACTGGAGAGGGAAAAGGCAATGGAGGGGGAGGTCAATGAAGAGAAGGGTAGAGTAATCAAGGTGGGAGATAATGAGCAAGTGGACCAGGGTTTGGTAACTATCTTAGTGAGTAAGGGACAAATTTTGGCAATACTGCAGAGGAAAAAGCTCCAGGACTGAGAGAAGGACTCGACGTGATGATGCCAAGGCAGCAGGCATGGGAAACTGAAGAGTGAGAAGGCATTGTCCCAAATACAGAGGGGGGAGGGTGTTAGAAGTAGAGAGAGAGTGATCTAGACTATCAAAGTCAGTGGAAAAATGGCCCCTAGACTTCACTAGTAGAAGGCCCTTGCCACTTTAGTGATGGCAGTTTCTGTGGAACAAAGAGGGTAGAAGCTAGAGTCCATGTGGTCAAAATGGGGATGAGAAGGGAAAGGAATTGGGTCAGTTGGTTGAAAACAAGCTATTCAAGACTTTTGCAAGTACATGGAAGAGGAGACATGGGACGGAGATATTTGGAGAGAGAATAGGTCAAGAGAAGGTTTCTTGAGGATCAGGTTGATGAGAGCAAGTTTGAAGGTGGAGGGGAAGACACCGGTGGAGGGGTTGAAGAGATAACATGGTGACATTATTAAAACAGCTCACACTTGATAATAGACAGGCATATGGCTTGCACACATGGGTGTTAGCTTTTTGTGTTTATCAACAACTCTGTATACATTTAAAATAAATTTTGACGCACTTGTGTAAAGTATTGGGTAGTACACACACAAAAACTTGACAACCTGATTACTATGTGTAACACAAGTTTTATACAGTGTAACAAAGAGAGGGGTTTTCCACAAGCCTCTAGGAGAGGAATAAGCTATTTGGCTGACAGTCTGCATACAGGTGTAGCACTTCACCTAGGTTCATTTACATACAGGTCTGAGACATATGTTATAATGTAGCAAGTAAGAAATGTCTTACACAGCAACAGCAGAAGGTAGACAAGGTGTCTGCAATCAAGAGAGGTTACAGAACATCTACAGGGAACTCCTTTCAAAAGCAAAGGTGGAGTGTCGTTTGTCCGTCAAGCCAATGCTGTGGGAGGAGTCTCATGTATAAAAACCTGGGTTTTGCATTGCGACCGATACCACCTAGTGGCCAGTGACCAGAAAGGGAAGCTGGGACTAGTAAGGTGTGATGCGCTGTGAGAATAACCTGGGATTGCTGTTTTTATACTTTTACCAAAGTAAAAATCACAATAATTAGTTTGCTCCCATTTTAAGATATATTCTCAAAATTGGAGAAAAAGTATTTTAACATGAATATGGCAATGGGATAATAAATCTTTGCAAGCTAAAATGTAATTTTTATGTTTAATTTGAATTTATTCATTAATGATCAATCTTTAATGTATCATCATCAGCAGCAGCTATTTATATAGCACCACTAATTCCACAGCGCTCTACAGAGAACTCACTGAAATCAGTCCCTGTCCCATTGGAGCTTACAGTCCAAATTCCATAACACACACACAGACAGACTAAGATCAATTTGATAGCAGCCAATTCACTTACTAATATGTTTTTGGAGTGTGGGAGGAAACCGGAGCACCCAGAGGAAACCCATGCAAACACTGGGAGAACATACAAACTCCACACAAATAAGGTCATGTTTGGGAATGGAACTCATGACCCCAGTGCTGTGAGGCAGAAGTGCTAACCACTGAGCCACCATGCTTTAATGTAATGAGCAAAATAACAGGATATTTTATAAAAACTCTGGAAATTACTCAGGAAAATGTTTGCATTTCCCACCACAGCTTAGTCGAGAGAGAGGGGGAGAGAGAGAGTTGTGAAGTGCCCTTTGCAATCCTGTTAACCAACAGCTCAGATAAATTATTTGCATTTTCATCTTCACTAATACATCAATATATCCTATTGTTTTGTTAGAACCTCTTTATTTTTGTTGAATATCAGGATGCATTTTATGTACATCTTGTTACCACCACCAATGTGGCCAGTGTGACAGACGAGAAAAATAAATAAGCATAACAGAGAGACCAGTTACACTGTTAAATACCTCGTATTAATGGAACTCGGAATCTTTAAGTATTTACGTGTTTTTATCAAAAAATAAATAAAACATGCCCATCACTTGTACCAGTTTGTATGTGTGTGCACGTTTGTCTCTGTAGCCAGTGTCTGCAATAACTCACACAATGTAAGGGGAAAATGCAACAGGACAATAACAATTGTATGATTTATTAATGCAAACGTTTACTAGAACAGAATTACAACGGCAGCTCAGTGGTTTTGAAATGTGTCTGGGAAGCAGATAATCTCAGGAGACAGCAGTGAAATATGGTAGGTAAACTGCAGATATTCCTCTTCCACATTGTGAAATGCTTTAACTTAGTTTTGAAGAAATGTTGTAATTTCTTTATGAAGCTTCCCTATTTCTGTTATTTTTCTGCTTTATGTTTTTCTTAACATGAAGAGTATTGCTGCTCCTGAAAAGGTGAATTAAAACCACAGTAACGTGATGTACTCTAATATTATTCTGAGTAGCACAATTACAAGTGGATGTAAATGTCTGGTTAGTCCATTCACCTCGTCAGGCTTAGATAACAGAATACAGTAGAAGTAGGCTAAATAAGCCAGAAGCATAAACAACCATGCCACTCAAATAAATAATACATAGCTTTCTATAACACAAAAAAAGAAGGAGCACATGTATCAATGGACATGTACTATATCCCACACTTCACTCCCTGTACCAACTATTAAAAAATAAAAAGTCTTTAGCGCATTTCAAAAAATAAAATGTGCTCCAGTCTGTAACAACACCTCCCGATTAAAGTACAAAGATGGTATAAACATTAATAGCACACAACTGGTCTACAAATGTGAATGCCATAGATAACAAGACCTGTATTAAGCTCTTCAAATGAAGGTTATCACAATTTTTGAGAAAACATGTGAAAAACATTTAAAATGAATTACCTTTAATCAGGGAATCCAGAAAAACAGGCTTGTTAGAGGTACTTGAGTAAAGAGTTGGACACACTGGTATAAACCAGGAATACTCTAATATTTTGTTGCTAATATCCTGATTCATATAGCACCAACATTTTCTGCAGTGCTTTACAGAGAATGCTTAAACATGTACAGTAGTCCCTAAATTTTCTACTATAAACACACCAAACTCATCAGAAGCTAATTAATCTACCATTACGTTTTTGGATTGTGGGAGGAAACTGGAGTACCCAGAGAAAACCTTAGAAACCCAGAAGGACATACATACTCCACAAGGACGGTGCCCTGCTAGTCACTGTGCAGTTAAACTGGATGTCACATGTGGATGTTGTAGGCCTCTTACTAATTTAATTTGTTTTACTCAACTTCTCAAACCTTTTTCTCAACATTTAGTGAGAGCCATTGGACACTACAAGATGTATTACATCCTTTAAGGTTACCAACATGTTGAGATTTGTTTGGGCACATAAATGAAAAACCCAAAAAAACAATGTGCTGCCAAGCATTACTACAGAAAATTCAAATGTAAGCCTTTATTGAAGCAGAGCTACAAATAAGAATATTAAAATGTACATATATTGTCATTGTGAAGGTTTGCAGTTCTCAATTTCAGATCTCATTGGGGTTCATTTTAACACTGCATACTGATAGCTTATAACAATTCAATTGACATGTCATTCACATTTAATCCGCCCCTGCTAACATGGAAATACATTGTAGGAAACAAAGTCACTGTATCAGATCACGCCAGGAACTTAAAGACATGTGCACCATCTGTAGCTTTAGGTCTGATCTCAAGAGAAGAGAGACTGTGGAATGAATTGCAATGTAGGAGTCTTTAGGCTCATTTTGCTAAAAAGGGTTTGATCACCCACCAATGTTTTCCCCATTTTCCAGGAAACTAGAAACCGATCGGGAAATCTCTTGTGAAAACTGGAAAAATTAACCTTTCATCCTATTTGTTAACGTTAAAAAAAAAATTAATGAAAAAAATGGCTGCATCTGCCTGCTGGGGTTTACCAGTAATGAGCGGACTGGGAGGAGGGACCTTCACTTTCCAACTTCACTGGTGTATCTTTTTGGTCAGGGAGGTACTCACACGTTCTGCGCTGACAAATACTATGTAAATACCCCCCCTGCTCTTCACGCCAGCACCAGAGAGTGATGAGCAGTGTGGAATGAGCAGCAGCAGCACATTCAGCGGCACCAATGACCAGATCAGCAGACGGTGTGTGTGGCACCAAATTAGCAGACAGCATGTGGCACCACCCAGAGGCAGACACCATCAGTAGAAGTGTCTAAAGTGCCATCAGCTGCAGAATTGGGCAAGTGGCAGAGAACATTCTCAAATGTACATCAATCCACATTAATAAGCTGTCCAATTTCCCATGGCACAGATTATACAACTCATGTAAATTATACTCTGAATGTAACCCCTTTTATTTTAAACTGCTTTGCTTGTGTATGTTATGTCAATTGTTTATTAATTGTTTTTTTCTATATTTAAATGTCCTGTACCTTTGTATATTAAATCTATAAATTTAGTAAGTGGCATCCTTGCTACTCTAACGAATCCATTAGCCTGTTAAGAAGAATATAGCTCAATCAAGTTAACCCTTTGAATGCCGGTGTGTGATTTGTTGATACATTTGACTAACAAGCCTAGTGTGTGCTTGCCTTTACATCTGTGTAACAGTCTGGAGTTGTGAAGAGTTAACCCTTTGTTTGCTGGTGTGGGCCTTGCTAGCCTCTGGGTAGCCAGAAGCCTTGTGTGCCAGTGTGGGACAGTATATTGGGGTCCTATTGCCATACAGCCAACATCCCAAAGTCACGAAAGCTGGGAGCGTGTTCGTGACAAGCACGATTATGTGAAGAATACTGATGCAATGAAAAATTCTGCGTTACTTGCTTTTACATTCACTTCACTAACATATGGGCATTTATTGTGAATTAAAGTAGGTCTTGCACACTTATCTTACCCACAGTAAGGGCAAGGAATGTGTAAAAGTAGGGGAGCTTGGTTTTCATACCTTTAATGAAAAATCTACCAATTTATGCATGTACCATGGTGTTTTAAGTAAAATTTTCGACAAAGAAGTTTGAGATTTTGACCAGCAAATCTGAAATTTAAAGTGGAAACACTGCCATCCACATAATGCTTTAGCAGTTTAATAAAAGCTTTCAAAATTGAATAAATGAAACATTAAACAAAAAAAACAAAAACTATTATTTGCATAATTTCTACCCTGCCCTTATTTTCTTTCACAACTGTAGCATCCGGCTGCCTTTTCATGTTCTAGTCATGGCCATATTCAGCTCTTCTAAGTATAATGGTTTACTATTCCTGCACATGGTTGATGAACTATGGGAAGAAGATCCAACCTTAGTGTTGTAAAGAAACCATGCATGATACTAGGAGCAATCATCTGCTGATGATTGCTGTCAAAAGCAGAAAAGCAAATGAACCTGCGTGTGTGAAATACCGTATTTTCCGCACTATAAGGCGCACCGTATCATAAGGCGCATGCTAAAACATACAAAATTCTACACTCTACAAAAAAAAAAGGTAACGGAGCCATTACAGTGAGTGAGTTGAACTTTATTAACAATACACTCACATTATTTTTTAATCAATCTTCTCCCACAAATCCATCAAACTCCTCATCTTCTGTGTCTGAATTGAACAGCTGGGCAATTTCGCCATCAAACATGCAGAGTTCCCTCTCATCATTGTCGGAGTCAGTCGCGTTGTCAGGTGGCTGTTTAGCAATGATGCCGGCTTTCGCGAAAGCTCGGACAACAATTAAGGCAGATACCTTAGCCCAGGCATCCACAATCCATTCACATATGGTGGCGTAACTCGTCCGGCGCTGCCTCCCAGTCTTAGTAAAGGTGTGTTCACCGTCTGTCATCCATCGCTCCCACGCCGCTCGCAACTTCACTTTGAACGCCCTGTTTACACCAATGTCCAGAGGTTGGAGTTCTTTTGTTAAACCTCCCGGAATGATGGCAAGCTCCGAATTCATTTGCTTCACTTGGTTTTTCACAGTAGCGGTGAGATGGGCGCGCATGGAGTCGCAGATCAACAGGGACGATGATGTGTGGAAAAAACCATCCGGTCTCTTTACATACACCTCTCTCAGCCACTCTCTCATTTTCTCCTCGTCCATCCAGCCCTTTTGATTGGCCTTAACGATGACTCCGGCTGGAAACTTTTCTTTTGGCAGCGTCTTCCTCTTAAAAATGACGATAGGTGGTAGTTGCTGTCCATTACCGTGGCAACCAAGAACAACAGTGAAAGCCGACTTCTCATGCCCCGTGGTGCGTATTAATACCGTGCTGGTCCCCTTTTTCTCCACAGTATGGTTCACGGGGATGTCAAAAGTGAGGGGGACCTCGTCCATGTTGGTGATGTGGTTGGGCTGGATCTTTTTGTCGGTAATCTTGCTACTGCAGTAGGTGCAGAAGATGGCCAGCTTTTCTTTGTAATCCGCTGGCAGTTGCTGCGCCACGGTAGTCCATGCGCGGATGGAGAGATGACGCCTTTTGATAAAACGAAAGCACCAAGACGGACCGCCTTGAAAGTGTTCGATCTTCATGTCTTGTGCTATCGTTGTTGCCTCCAGTCGAATGGTGACTGTAAAGACGCTTCTCCTGGCTGTTCTTTGTTCAATAATCCATTGCTCAAGTTGGTCTTCTAACTGTGGCCACCTCGCTTTGTTCCCGCGGAAACTCTGTTTCGTCTTCTTAACTTGGCCCAGTTCATTTTCTTGCTTCCTCCACTTCCGAACCATAGATTCATTTATGTTGAATTCTTTCGCAGCTGCTCTATTCCCATTTAAAACCGCGTAACTGATGGCCTGTAGTTTGAATTGTGCCTCGTAGGCATGTCTCTTCACTGGTGTCAGCCGGAAATGGTCCGACAGTCAATCAAGCGGAGCGCTTACCAAAGTCGTACAACATTTTAACAGATTTGGGAACTCAGTGCACACATAGGGCGCACCGGATTATTAGGCGCACGGACGTTTTTTGAGAAAATTTAAGGCTCTTAGGTGCGCCTTATAGTGCGGAAAATACGGTACTTTGAAAGCTCTCTATAGGCTGTTGAAGTGAACAGATTTCTCCTGAGAGATAGACAGGTCTCAAGGAGTCAATAAACAAATTATATGCCACTTAATATCTGGCTTCATTAGGAGCCAATGCACATATTTCATGGCTGTTGAAGAGCTCTTAATAACAGTTTGAATGAAATTTTGACAATGTAACATACCTTTTCCAAAGATATGTGATTATAGCTGTTCCCGGATACCACCCGTACCTGTCATTCACAACCCTGGTGTTATATCTGCTCCTCAGTATGGAGTGCCACCTGGATTTCCCAAAATATGAACTATGAAAACTTTTTCCTTTGACGGTCATATTTCTATATACCTGTATAGACTTTCTAAATGCTGCCTTGGGCTGCAAGGATGTCCAGCTGTGACCAGCTCCACAAAGTCAATTCAGGAGTCCAAAAACTACCTTGTGTCAGGATATATCTCACAGCAAGAGCCCTTTGAAACTGCTACAGGTGACATGGTTATCTTCTCACACTGGAATGTGCAGAGCCATCAACTAGACCTTCTGTCTTCCCATTTTACACTTTAGCTAAACTTATTAATGGATTCATTTGATATAACATTTACACTGCAGTTATGATTTATCCCTTATAAATAACTGCAAGTTCTCTATGTTCAAGACATATATGTTCAATTAAATATTGATAAAATACATAACACGTCAGGACAGACACAGTTTACTTATACTTTACTCTTTAAAAAAACATGTTGATGAAAAAAACATCTGTTAAAAACACAGGCAGAACCTTGTACATACCCTACACTTTTAAGAGTGTTAAAAATGTGTTCTCAAACCTCACTGCAGCTTATTGTAGTTAGTGCAAAGAGAAGGCGAGTCAGAAAGTCTTTGCATGTCGTATATTTGCTTGAATTATTTTTTGCACGATCAGCATTAAACCGTGTGCACCAGGCTTTAAGAATGCAGATTAATAATACTAGTAGGAATATCATGTTTTGACCAGCAACATGGTTGAACCATGACTCCAGTAACACTGACCAATATAGATATTACATTTTGATATAGACACCTTTGGAACTATGAGTATTACATATATTAAAAAAATAAAAATTAAAAGGAAAGCATGTGAAAGCATAGATACCAAGACAAAAAAGAGAGTAATATATGGTTATTGTTATTTTTTCTACTGTATTGTGAATATCAAAAGAAATGGTAGTTTAAACAAGTGTGTCAAGATTCAATAATATTTAAAATCCTAACAGAACAGTTACATAATTTAACAGTCAATCAACTGCAAACCTCTGAAGATTAATGTGTAAATGTCAGATTTTTTGCTACATTCAAGCAGAATATGAATGAGGATAATCAATCAAATGAAATTAATGGCCCATTGCATCATGTCACACCATGTAAATTACTAAGAATTAGTATTTTTTGATAGACTGGAATGGAGACTGAAATGATAGTACATAGCTTTCATCTGCTATATTTACAACAAACAATGGTATTTTCAAACATTTTTTTCTGTAAAGTGATGCATAAAACAGCCAGGGCTTTATAAGAACTAAAATTACAATAGCCTAGAAATTGCCACTAAATCAAAAACTGCATTGTAAAATGCATAGATTCTGTGAAATAAATGTCCACCAAGGGTTAACTATTTACGATAATCCTATACAACTAGTTGAGTTAAAAACTAAGTGATACATGTAAAAACCCTAGTTAATGATAACTGCAATAATCTTTAAGTCATAGGCATTGCAATGGTAAGTTTAATAGAAAAGAAATGTAAGCTCACTAGGTCTACTTGAGATGTGAGACACAAAATACAGTAACAGGACTTAATAAAATTTATGTATAAACAATGATTTGTGGGGGGTTTTATGTTGAAACTCAGAAGTCATTACATTTTTAAATACATTAATATAACACATTTGATTTACAGTAAAGAGCAAAACAAAGTTTGGCTGTATGACAATTATAAAATGAAATCTGTGGTTACCAGCTCTACTCAGTTGTGCACAAGCACTTTTCTACTAAATATCCCATAATGTTGGAAAGTAAACAAATAAAAACAGAACAAGCAAACAAGTAGAAACAGAAAAAAAATGAAAATACCCCAACTGCTGCCAATGCTAAAGAGCCTTGGACACAGAGGGATGTATAAAAAATAAAAATAAAATGACAGATATTCCATTTAAGAAATATTTGGCAGACAGAAATGGAAACAAATACATATATAGAACACTGTTACAAATTAAAAAGCTTAACTATGAAAAATAGACTCTGAATATAGAAAGGGTTAAGCATTAGGAAAATAACTTACTTTCCCCTCCAGGAATGCTTTGTTGTATAGTAACAGGCCAGGTCCTTGTTCTCTCTAATTATATTCATTTTGTATGCAGACCTAAAAAAAAAAAAAAAAACAATAAGAAGACGACGAAAAAGTAATTACAATATAATAATAACCACAAAGCAACTGACCAAGATCACGCAGAACAGAGAACAGGTGAACACTACAATGCATCATTTCAATAATGCCATTTCAATTAGCTAAATGCTGCTATACAAACTGTAAAGGCTGAAGCAAAAATATCTTAAATAATTACGGTAATGGTGCGCATTATTACCGTTAATACGGTAATTTCAACTCCGGTAATTTGCTCATGGCTCTGAGCCGCGAGCAGAAATCAGTGTTAGAATTACCGTAGTAACGGTAACAGGTTTGACGCTGCGCAGTTAAGGGGGGATTGAATCCCCCCACTTGTCATAAATATCTATGGTAATATTTAAAGTAAATGTTGTTGTGGGCAAAAGTTCATGTGACTGATCTCATGTGATCATCCTGAGCGAATGTGATAAAGGCTGTCAGCCTGATGATGTCACAGGATGTTTATCATGAACATAGTAAGCATGCTCCTGCTTGTACATGTTTACACTTATGAATATTTGTAGCTGCCCATAAGATGGCCAACTTCATGATGGGATGTTAAAACGTGAATACATAAGAAGCTACACAGATGCAACACATGAATTAATGTAATATTAGATTCCATTCATTAAGTCTTTAGGTATTAAACAGGTGCATAGGAAAGCTGTAGCACCACAAGCTTTACATTGTCTATATATATATATATATATATATATATATATATATATATATATATATATATATATATATATATATATATATATATATCCCCATCCACCATAAAAAAAAAAGTAGTAAGCAAATACACAGTTTATACCCAGTTATATGTTACATTTCAGATATTGTAGCTGTCCACAACATGGGAGAACTTGAGTTCAGCCATAACAAGCACACTTGAGCCAGAACAAAAACAATTTAAATAAATATGTACACCATTACTCAACTAGATCCACATATCAATAGGCAGGGCTGCCTTCAGAAATCATGGGGCGTACGGGCCCCCCCGTGTCCCATCCCCCTGATGAGCGTCCCCCCCCCCCATGAGCCACAGTGCAACACATACTTACCTGGGGGCCCGCTGTCTTGCAGTCTGCTGGCCTCCGCTACTCTGTCTTCAGCCTGGCTGTCACCGTGACAGCCAGGCACCAGGATGCGATCACAGCGGTGGAGGAATCCATCCACCTGCGATCATGTGCTCTGGCTGTCACGGTGACAGCCAGGCTGAAGACAGAGTAGCAGAGACCAGCGGACTGCAAGACAGCGGGCCCCCAGATAAGTGTGTGTTGCGCTGTTGTACCGGGCTCCCTGGTGAGCCCGGGTCCGGTGCAACAGTACCCCCCAAACCCCCCTGATGGCGGCCCTGCAATTAGGTCTTTCTCACAGAGATCATTCATTTCAAAGCACTGCATGATGTTTTACTATTAGAGGGATATCTAATCATAGATCTCTTGACCTTTGAGAATTGGTTTCCCTTCATTTGTGTACCAAATGAAGGGAAAGTTGCACAAGCCTTTACTGTATTATATTATTTAGACAATGATAATAATTTACTCCCTACTGCAAATTATATTGATATTAGATGTCCCACATGAGTTCTTTGAGCACATAAAAGAATTTAAAATTTAATAAAGTTCATATAAAGGTGACTTCTAATATCAATAATTCATACCTGCCTACTCTCCCAGAATTCCCGGGAGGCTCCCAAATTTCGGGGAGTCCTCACGGACTCCCGGAAGAGTAGGCAAAACTCCCGAAATTTGGCAAAATTCACGGCAACAAATGGAGAGGGTGGGGCTTAATCGTGTCATTAAGCCCCATCCCCTCCATTCAATGCTGTGGATTTTGGTTCGGCTTTTTATGGTGGGGGCGGGGCTAGGGTGACGCAAAATGTCACCACGCCCTCCTCCTACCCCATATCCCATCCATGACTTCTCCCCCGGTGGGGAAATCTTAACAGTGGGCATGTATGCAATAATTTACATCAGGGGGCAAATCATTCCTTAGAAAACAAGTTCTTTCCTAATTAATATTAAAGTGATGGTATCAGCAATTACATATTTCTTATAGAAGAATAATTTGTAATTATAATATACTAAGACTATTAGGACATTTGATCATGAGGAGACATGTAGTCAAACTTAACATGATGTCCCACAGCAATAAACATTAACAACTGTTTTTCTTAAACAGCAATCCCATCTTATCTTCTGAAGGTTGTCTGAGAAAGTAATCTTAATATTAACAGCTATCACTGTACAGTATTTTAACTTTTATTGCCTTTTCTTAACAGCAGAGCACTACCCAGTTAATGGAGATCATCATGGCATTATCCCAGAGACCTCTGAAATATTTTTGGGGGTATTTTGGATATTATTTTCAAACTTTAAAATGTCCCAGTAGAATCCCCCAGAATATTTAAAAGGTTTCCTTTAAAACAGGGGATTTTTTTTCTTAAACAATCACACATATGGTCTGAGCTACACAATTTACTGCTGTATAAGCATGAACTGAAGAAAACAATTTTAACAAATGCATTGAAATTGCTCCAAAAAGGTTTGTAAATGAAACCATCATCCCTGTGGAAATTATTAAACTAGTGTCACTTGGAAAGACTTAATCTTGACACAGTAATCTCTAAAACAGAAGTCAGTCATATGGAAAATCCATCTGTAAGGCTTTAGAGCACCTGCTGACTAAAAGACAAGTAACGCATATCACACTTACATACAAAGCAACATCACAAAAAAATAAATTCAAGTAGTCAGATCAAGTCTTAAATTCTGCAGCAATTATGCACTCAGCAGCACATGCAGCGGAAATATTTTTTGTTACTAATCAACCTGAGCCACTACGTGAGAGACTGAGTTCTAGCAAAGCGAAACAATTTGCAAAAGTATCAATGTGTAATTAATTAAAACCCATAGAAACATTGACACATTGAGTGAAGTTGTGGCTATACTTCTGTATAGTTTATATTTCATGAAGTATTAAGTAGTTAACAAGATAAAACTATATTTATTTAAAGGCACACTCCCAAACAATCATCATGACCCCTCCCTAAAATATTTAGAAAGAGTAGGTGCAAGCAGATTCATCTCACTTGCACAGCTCTATTTTCATTTTTTACAAATGTTTTTCTTTGGGCCATTTTTCCATATTATACACTCTGCAAAAATAAGTCTTCAAGATGTTCCTTTCTTCTCTCAGGCACTGTAGTTCAATGCCAGTGCCTGCTGGCAAGGCTACGTCCTTACAATTCAAAACTCTTCAGAGGGAAGGCGAGAATTAAATGTTCATGTTCAAGCTAGAGTTTGATGAAGTGCTGGCAAAATCCATGATTATAACATGGCGGGAGGGATCCTTCAGTGTCGCTCTTAGATTGGAGGGGCAGAACCGTTACAGAGGGCAATTTGTCACTATACTGCTCCATAGGCACTTAATCACTTACTGTTGCAGAAGGCTGGGAGCAGGTAAGCAAGACAAAATATCATCTAAGGTGCTGTATTTTAAATAGTGGATATAACCACTTCAAGAATTAAAAAAGTACACAAAAGTACAATATTTTACCATCTATGCAAGCAACATGGAAGCTGAATTCTGACAAAAGAAAATGGAAGAATGCAAACATCAAACAATGAAAATAAAATAAGATGTTTTTGATTAAAAGAACCTTCAAACTAAAGATGCTTAACAATTGTGTTGAATTATAAAATCTATACCATACATAAAGAATCCCGGTATTGCCGCTTTAAAAGTGCTAATATAACAGTCGCCATTTTAAGTGACATCAAGATGGGATTTCCACTCTTCAGAATTTAGGTGAAGACTGTCAGTTACGTTGTCGGTCTGTTTTAAGGTCAGTTTATATTTCTTATCGACATGTAAGCATCATAATTTTTATGTAGATATAGTCACTGTCGGAATTATGTTAATCGAATAAACGTACCCAACCCGACTCCAATGTGAGGGTTTTATTGCGCATTTTAGAAACATTTTATTACCTTTACTTGCGTTTGCTATATAAACTATTGTAATTGTTAATACATTTTTTTAAAATATTAAATTGTACACACATTTTATGTCTAATAAATATCTAGACAGTATATTTTTTTTCTATAAGCAGAAGAGGTATTCTTTTTCTCTTGTTCTATGGAGCACAGACATTAGTTTGGTGTATTTTTTATCTTTAAAAAATTGTGTCAGGACTGCTTGGTGCAGGGTTGTTCAACTCCAACTCTCCATTATCACCAAAAGGTCAGGATTTCTGTCTGTAAAAACAGGCAGAATAATTACTGAACTAGCAAAACAGATTAACTCATCTGTGCAAGAAACCCTGAAGTCATGATCTGTTGGTGGTATCTGAAGATTGGAGTTGAGCACCTCTGGCTAAAGCTGGGTACACACTACAGAAATTTCGACCAACGTTTTATGCCGAGCGATTTTACATGCGATCGATGTTCCGATCGCTCGGTCCATGGACTGCATACACACTAGCCTTGTTTAGGATGATAAAGGGAAGAGCGGACGTCCCTTTAGCGACTTTTTACAGCCATGTTGTCATGAGCAATGACTGTAATTTTGTACTCACTGTTGTGGATCGGTCGGAAGTTTATACACACTAGTTATACATAGCGGAAACGAGATTGGAACGAAAATATTAAACGGTACGACCAACCAAATGAGGCGACAATCGTCCATTTGGGCAGACTTTCGACCATCGTGTCACTGCAAACACTGATCCGACTTTTGAACGAGCGGTCGTATGTCGGCTGTTTGAGCCGATTATTGGACGAACAGTGTAGTGTGTACCCAGCTTTAGGTACTTTTAATTTGTCTGTACACTATTGAAATCATTATCTTCTGGGAAAAAAAGTTCAGTAGAGTGAATTTAGCTACTTACTTAGACTGGAAGAGGGTACATGTGGGTTGTGATGCTTATTTACAGTTTACATATGTTTACAACATTAAGTTCCTTCTTTTATTCAAATATTGGTTTTATTGGAAGAATTATTGAGACGATATATACGTCTTCTGTGTTTTTATATGGCTGTGTATTACAGTTTATGTATTGTTTTTATATCTGATTTATCTACTCCTATTTATACAGATTTGAAGATCCAGAGGAGAGTATGCTATAGCAATGACTTTTCCTCTTTTCCTGAATCCTGCTTTTATTAGGGTATACTGAACTCTATTGGCAAGTGCCTGTTATCTCTCAAAACAGATGTATTCCTGTATATAATATAGCACCTTAGACTTTCATCATTTTATAAACAAAAATAGGTATTGGGTACTGTAATAAGTTGCTATACATAATTATTTATATAGCAATGGCATTATCTACAGCTCTGTACAAAGCAACAAGTACATAGTTCTTCAACCAGTTTTGCTTTCTAGAAATCCCAAGTCTGGCGAAAGATTCAGTAGTGTCAAATATTGCAAGAATTGTATTGTTATGCATGAGAAAGTACTAGTCAACAGAAAAACTGCTGACTGCTTTTCCATGATGGTATGATTGTTATAGTCACTGAAAGAAAACATTATTCATTAACACATACTCACAAAGGCCAGCAATCCTTGTCTGCTTGTGCTAAAGGTTAGAAATCGCCTTTGCAATCAAGGTGATACTATGGATTTTTTGCTCTCTGCTCCCAAGACAGACAGACAGGCAACCATTAGAAACCGAGAAGGTAAACTATTGGATTTGCCAGATATCATAAGTGATGATCTACAAAACTGGTTTGTATGAAAATATGACTTCTAAATGAGGATTGCTCGACAGGTCATCCCATTCAAAAATACAGTGCAGAACCAACTATCTTGCCAACAATTTCCTATGAATCATGCTATTTACACAATTTTTCCAACTTGAAATATAATTTTTGTGTCCATGGATCACAATCACAGTCTAATTGCAACACATTTCAATTGCGTAGATCTTACTAATTGCCCAAATTTTAAAAAAAATAAAATGTTCTGAAAATGCCATTAGCCTAGTACAAGAGAAGACAATACTAACATTTAAAAGTATGGATAATGTTTGTGCTGAGGAGGCCTTTGATAGAATAAACTGGTGATTCATGAGAGGGGTACTAGAGCACTTGGGTATGGGTCCTGTCTGTTTGCTTAAATTATTTCTTTATATAAATCTCCCAGTGCAAAAATTAGTATTAATGGGACACTTTCTGACCCGCTTTCGATCTCAAACGGTATACGTCAAGGCTGCCCCCTCTCACATTTAGTATTTATTCTCTGCATGGAGGCACTGGCTAGGGCGATCCGACAGAATACGGACATAGGGGGTTTCAAGGTCAGAGATAGGAAGGTCAAATTGGCATTATGCGCAGATGATTTACTGGCAGTTGTCACCAACCCTACGGCTTCCCTTCCAAATTTGATGTCCGAATTCGAGAAGTTCGGACACATATCTAACTTCAAAATCAACTGCTCAAAATCAGTTGCCCTCAACATCTCCCTTCCAGAACATACAGTGAATTCCTTGAGAGCCTCCTTTCCCTTTAAATGGCATACCTGGGAATTACAGTTTCAGGCAACACTTACAAGCTTTATGATTTAAACTATTATCCTCTCTTAACGAAAATGTGCAGGGATCTGCAACCCTGCTCTAAACTACATCTCTCCTGGTTAGGAAGAGTAAATGCCATCAAAATGACTATCCTCCTTAAGATATAGTATTTTCTCCAAACGGTTCCAATCAGAGTAACCACAACGTATGATCAGGGACTTTGTATGGGGGGGCAGACAGCCGGGGTTCAAGCATGAGATACTCTATAGACGTAGGCACCAAGGAGGCCTACAATTACCACTTTTCTGGTGTTACTATTAAGCATCTATGCTTAGTAGAGTTCTGAAATGGACGATATTGGGGAAGCACAAACAGTGGATTTCTATAAAGAGCCATGGGCTGTCGACCCCGTTGAACCTATTGCCATGGCTCCCACACTTACCTACACTCACCCACCCCACTATTGGCCCCACTCTAGATTACTGGAAAAGGATTAGGGCGAGTCAAAGCATCTCCCCAATTATCTCACCTGTGACCTAATTTTTGGGCAACGTGGACTTCCCACCTGGGCTCCAGCTTAAACAGTTTGCTGCTCGGGCATCAAAAGGTGTTGAAAGACTGGCCAATCTAATCAAGGATTGTAACCTCCGAGAGAACTGCGAACTCCAAACGGAGGTCTCAATTCCAGCAAGCGAACATTGGAGATACATACAACTCTGCTCCCTTCTTTACAAACAGAGTACCTTATCTAGGGTGAACAGGCCACTCACACCCTTTGAAACTCTCTGCACTCTCAAAAACACACCCAAAACATACTATATCTAGTATTTACAAAATACTCAAAGATAAATTTACCCACAAACCCCGTTTCATGGAGTCCTGGGAGAGAGACCTTTTGGATCTCACTGGTACAATCCAGTGGCCGACATTTTTCATGGCTAATCACGCATCCTCACAAGTTACAAACATTGTTGAAACCGAATACAAAATTTTAACGAGATGGTACAGATGCCCGAATTGTTAAATACATTTTTGCCAAGAATATATCCTCTTTGTTGGAGATGTAATTCTTATGTTGGTTCCCAGCTCCACATATGGTGGTCATGTCCTAAAATCTCCCCTTATTGGAACAAGTTATTTACCTTTCTGAAAAGATCACAAGGACAGAGGTACCGACTGGCCCTGGTTTCTGGCTCTTGTCCCTATCTAGTATCCCTATTTCCTCATATAAAAAGTCGCTCCTTAAACACCTTAATAACGCAGCCATGTCTTTGATTCCAGACTGATGGAAGTCACTCTCTTCTCCCACAGTGTCTGAGTGGTTTACCTGCATTGATTTTTATATGTCTTTAAAAGAATTATCCCTCTCGGCCTCTGACCAGACCTCTGAGTTTATTGCTACTTGGTTCAGTTGGCTGGAATTTAAAGAAACTGACGAATTTCGTACAAGATTGCTTCCTCCACGCTGATAGCGTAGCTTATGAGAGGACATTGTAGTGCTCAATCTCCATTGCCCTTCTTAAATGGTACCATTCACCTATGGCCCTATTAACCACTTCCTAGAGCTCTATCTTTTTATTTTATTTTTTGAGCACCTATCTTCCCCTCTTCCTCCATCCACTCCCTTATCTGTCTGTCTTTTCCCCAATTATTGTTTATGCTCTTATACACACACTGAAAACTTTATTATATTGCTGCCTTGTTATGCATGTTCTATGCAAACTATTATTGCCAATTGCTGTTGATTATTTTTTTTTTTGAAAAACACGTATAAAGAACACGTAAAAGAAGAAAAAAAAAAAGAAAAAAAAGGATGGATAATGTTTTTGTTTTACTCTACATTCAAGCAGAAAGTCTTGTTTGCTTAACTAAAGCATATACAAATTTGTAACATCAAAATCATAACAATTCCTTTCATCTCTCCTGCTATGAACATTGGCTTTTTGGCATTCCTACTTAAAATGCTAAAAATAAGCAAGAAGATCATATGATGGTTTGGTTGTCTTAAATGAACCTATTGCAAAATATAGATGGAAAGCTGCCAATTTTGGTACATTTCAAACCTGTAACAAAACCTTCTGCATGTTAAAATATAAGGAAATATAAACAATTTTAAATGCAGAAATGTCTATAACATTTATCTTAATATGCATTTAAAGAATATGATCATATTTTAATTCTTGAATGCGTTTTTAATTAATTTAAAAAAACAAACAATAAAACACAATTCAAATCAGTAACAGCTAATGGTCCATAATCACTCACACCAATACTTTAAAAGTAATCAACTAAGGTTAGTGACAGGTAGCAAGCACATTATACCAAAATTAATATACAGTCAATATACAAAATGATAAACAAAATCTATTAAACCAGAACACAAATCAGAATAGATGTTGTTTCAACAAAGGACAACTTCCTAATTTGAGCATTAAAAAAAAAAAAAAAAAAAAGAAGACTTTTAAAGGGCTGCTAAATCCCAAAAATCTAAATATTGGATATAAACCATGAAAGTACTGTACATAGGTCAGTGATAATGTTACATTCTACTAAAGCTGTGTTAATAAATTATTACGTTCCCACTCCATTTACAGAGAGATGCAGCTCATACCTCAGGCATCTTTAGAACAGTGTCTGGATGGGATATATGATAAAGGTCAATAAGATGAAGGCACTGCTGTGATATCACTGGACTACACTCTGCATATTTACAAAATCTTTCTAGCTGTCAGCTAAATATGTGAAAGTTTCAAAACTTTCCTCAAAATATTTACATCTTTCCACATTTGGATGCTAAATTTGGCACGTTTAGACTTGGGAATTTTGCCGCAAGTTTACTTGGTTCTACCCTAACCACACCACACAGTAGAATGAACTGGAAATGTGGAATGGCAAAAGAGAAGCAGAAATCAAAAATTATATTGCTGGAAGCTCTGCAAAACTGCTTGGCCCAACGCAAAACTAAATTAGTTAATAATCCTGAATATGTTACAAAATGGTCAAAGATTGAGAGAACTAGATAAGATTTAAAAAGAGCCTTCAGCTGCTGGCATTTAAGGCAAAGGAGAGATGTCCAAGTTTATTTCTTGCAACAAGACTGGGGTGAAGTAAAGCATGTGTACATATTATAACTTTTCCAATTATTTTACATGTTTCTTAGAAAATTTGACTATTAGCGTATTCTATAGCAGAGTTCCTAACTTCTTACACTCAAAACCCAGATCAAGTTCATTTCAGGAAAAGGGTTAACTTTGAAATGAACAATTTTCCTTGAATTACTTTAAGGTTGACTGTTAAAAAAATGAAATTATCTTAATAAGTATACATTGTAAAAAATTAAACCTATAATTTAGCGAATGATAGAAAACATTATTACTACAAAATGGCATGGGTACGCACACCCCTGTTCAACACTAAATACACAAAACCTACAAACATTGTCTTAGTTCCTAAAATGTATACCGTCAATTTAGAAACAAAGCCATAATACAGAAGTATTGGCAGAAAAAACGTCAGTGATGAGCACTACACATAACTATCAGAAACTAGGTTGGCACCAACAACACTGAAGTCCAAGGCAACCAATCAGATGTCCCTTTGGTCAATATACAGTGTATATGAGGCTAATAAGATGCATTACGTAACTTAATTTAAGTTTTTGCCCAGATTAATCTTTTTTTGTGTTTTTTAATAATGTATTCCTTTGTGTTTAAAACTAAAAGTGATAGGAAATAATATGAGGCTAGTGGCATCCATTTCCTATGGCGTGACAATTGATTTTAGCTAGATAAACATCAATTTGAAAAGTTGCAATGACAGGCAAAGAAATGATGTAGACATTGCAAATAACAGGATTTATACTTACGATAAATCTCTTTCTCTGAGTCCATCTGGGGGACACTGCTTAACCATGGGGACTTCCTAAAGCAATCCCTCTGAAGGGTGGGACCGCTCTGATCTCCTTGCACGTAGAACACTACGTCCAAAGGAGGCGTCCCCAGACGTAATACATTAAATTGGTAGAATTTCGTAAAGGTATGGACCGAGGACCAGGTGGCTGCCCTGCACAGCTGGTCCACCGTGGCTCCATTCCGTGCCGCCCAAGACGCCCCAAACGGGTAGAATGGGCAACAATACGCTTCGGCACAGAGAGATTAATACGGACATAAGCCTCCCTGATAGTCAGGGTAAGCCATCTGGCAATAGTTTGCTTAGATGCTGGCCATCCCCGCTTAGAAAAGTCAAATAATACAAATAGATAATCTGTCTTACGTATCTTTGCAGATCTCAACACATATACGTAATGCCCTCACTACGTCCAACATTTGTTCACGTTCCAGGAGACTGAGGCTCCTCTCTGAACACTGGAACAACTATTTCCTAATTAATATGGAACCTGAGACCACCTTAGGGAGAAAGGACGGAATAGTCCTTAAAACTGCTCTGTCCTCATTTTTATTGTGGAAGTACACTGACAAAGCTGATACCTGAACCTTTAAGGTTCCTAGTTTAAGCTCCGCCTCTAAACCACACTGTAAGAAGGCAGAAATCTAGCCAGACCAAAGGATCTAGAATTGTAAGCCCTCTTCTTACACCATTTTATAAATACATGCCAGATGCGGTGGCAGATCCTGGCCGAAACTGGCTTCCTGGCACTTAGGAGGGTGCCTACCACACCCCCCCCGAGAACCCTCTCGCTTTCCACAGACAGGATTCGAAGGCTCTGCCATCAAATTCAGCCGGTTCAGATTTAGATGCAAGAACGGTCCCAGGGTCAGTAGATGGCTCCGTAGCCCTACTGGAGTTACCAGAAAGACTGGCATTGTTAGGACATCCACTGGATCTCTTGATCTTGTGCAGAACTCTGGGACTTCCCTGCCTTTTGTTCGGTTGTCCTCCAACAACCACCCGCTGAGGACTTACTTCCTCCGCTGGTACTTCCAACAAAAGAAGGTCCCTGCCTGCTTCCTACGAATGTCCCACCAAAGACATCTGGGGTGGATCCATGTGTAGGGTAGGGTCACGAAAGATGTCACCATCTTTCTTAGCAGCTCCAAAGACCTGGGTACTGACAGCTACTTGCCTGACAGGACCCTGCCTATCCACTCCATCAGGGACCTTAACCTGTCCTGTGGAGGAAACATTCTGCTGCGTGCTAAGTCCCTTACTAGTCCCAAGAAACTCATTCTTAGACAAGGGATTCCCTGTGACCATATAACACTCCAGAGGTTCAGCCCAGGACTGAACGACCCTTCTGGCTTCTGCACCACAATTGGGTTTGATTAAAACCCTTTCCTTCTCTGGTACCTCCAAACCTGTATAGCTTTGTTTAAACTAAGCCAATCGGCAGCCATGAGCTCTCTCTGTCTTGACTAAGGACAGTGAGGAATACAGTTAATTAAAACTTGAGACGAACTGGCCCCATGATTCTATCATGATATCCTGGACCTACTAGTCCGCCGAGGACTCTGTCTACTGCTGGGCAAACCCAAGCAGTCGTCTTCCCACCCCACCCTCTGTGACCAGAGGCGGGTGGTAGTCATGCTGCTGGTCTATCCGGCAGCTTAGCAGAAGGGGCCTTTCCTGCTGCAGGGGCAAAGGATGACCTTCCTCTACGGGACTGTCTCCTGGTTCCAACGGCCCCTGAACTGGTAGTCTGGCCTCTGCCAGACCCGCCCCCGTAAAAAGGCTATCTGAAAGAGCTAAACCTAGGCTTAGCCCTAGGTTTTGGAGCATCTACAGGGAAGGACGTCTTCTTACCCCCTGAAGCCTGTAAAATCCAGGAGTCCAACTCTGGACCAAATAGCATCCCACCCGTATACGGGATGGATTCAAACGCCTTTTTTGACTCTGAATCCGCATTCCAAGTCCTTAACCATAACGCACTTCTAGCTACTATAGCTGTAGCCGAAATAGACGATGACATGGAGGCCGAATTGTGGGCCGCTTCATATACGTAGCCTGCTGCTTCCTTCAGCTGCATGGCCAGAGGTTGAAGATCTGAATCCTGCAGAGCGGACTCTAACTGCCCTGCCCAGACTTCCATAGCCTTAGCTACCCAGGTAGCAGATAATGCTGGTCTGAGGCTTGTACCGGCGGCCAAGAAGACCGACTTCAGCAGGGATTCTAATTTACGGTTGGTCGCGTCCTGTAAGGCCGCTGACCCAGGTACAGGTAGTGTGGTCTGGCAAACCAATCTTGCCACAGGCGCATCCACCTTCGCCACTTGTTCCCAACGGGTCATATCCTCCTCTTGGAGAGGACATAGCAAGCCAAACTTCTTTGGCATAGTGAACCTTTTATCTGGATATTTCCAAGAGGCCATCTCTCAACTCAGCTGAGGGAGGGAACCTGATCACCTGTTTAGACGCTTTTTTAAAGAGAGAGCGGTCCAAGGACTGCGTCTCCTCCACTTCAACAAATCCCAGGGTCTGACGAACTGCTTTAACCAGATCGTCCATACCCTGGTGTCTAGAGTTTCCTTCTGACTCTATTATGGACAAGTCTGAATCGTCCACCCATTCCCCTTCCTCCTCTGAGGAACTCTCAGAGTCAGACACTGACCACAGCGCCTTAGCTGGTCTACGTCTTTTAATACTACGTTTATGTCTGGGATTCTCCAGAAGTTGGTTAAGTCGGTCCAGGCCTTTAGCCACTGCTGATCAACCCACCTCTCCTATCTGGGATCCCCCTAGGAGGGCCCGGGAGGGATTTAATCCGACCCCTGGGGAAAATGACTCCTCTGTCATTCCTCCTGTTATACCCTGAGAAGCCACTGATGTAGATGGGATTTCTACAGGTTTCGATAACAGTTTAACAAGGGTATCAACCCCTTGTGACAGGGTAGCCGCCCATTCGGGGGGTTCTACCGTCCGAATGGAGCTGTCTTTATGCTGCAGTTTCACAGGAGCCACAGTGCAAGCAGCACAGAGCCCCCCCCCCTGATCCAGCCGTTCACCTGTTAATTTAACATTACATTTGGAACAGACAATATGTTTAGTACGTGCTGTTTTACTTTTATCTGCCATCATAAGAAAAAGAAAACTGAATCACGTCTCATATACACAAACACTTCTCCAGAAATTATCAGAAAATACAGATTAAGTTATTTAACATATCATAGTATTTCTGACTACATAAGACAGGTTTGGAGAACTTTCTAGTTTTCTTTAAACAACAGTTCTCTCTACACATCATAGTCTTAGTTAATACACATGTATACATATGCACACATACACACAGAAGAAACCAAGTGATACTTAGCGGGGAAGATATGTGTCAGCAATGCACTTCTATCCAAATGACTGCTGCATCTGTCCTCCTTTTGAACTCTGGCCAAAAAGGGATCTTCCACGTGCTCACTCAGCGGGTGAGGGGAAGAGGTGCTTCTCAACACATTCCCCTACCACTGGAATCTCCTTCTGTGTCTCTGCTAACAGCGATTTCCCCTTTCTACTTAGGTGAAATCCTGTTGCTTTATCTTTCTCACATTTTGCTACCACACCACAAAATACAGGTACATATTCATCTATGAACCAGTCAAAAGATAGTATTTCTGTTCCTCTTCCTCTATATAGAGAGTATAAGGTATAATTAGCCAAGCTGAAAGGCTGCAGCAGGTTTTTCAGTAATGACTGCAATTAGCACAGAACACCTGGGCCCATTTAGCCTTACATTTGGAACAGACAATATGTTTGGCACGTCCAAACACTTCCACAACCTTTATCAGAAAATACAGACTAGGTTATTTAACATATCATAGTATTTCTGATTAAATAAGACAGGTTTGGAGAGCTTTATAGTTTTCCTTAAACACAGTTCTCTCAACACATCATGTCTTATAATACACATGCATACACAGAAAAAAAACAAAGTGATACTTAGCGGGGAAGATATGTGTCAGCAATGCACTTCTCTCCAAATGACTGCTGCATCTGTCCTCCTTTTGAACTTTGGCGCCAAAAGGGATCTTCCACGTGCTCACTCAGCAGGAAGGGGGGGAAATAGGTGTTCCTCAAACACATTCCCCTACCACTGGAATCTCCTTCTGTGTTTTTTAACTGACGACGATATGGTGCGCAGACATCACCGTGATGTCCGGCTGTGCACACTATCGACAATTATGGCGAGAATCTCCACTCATTGTTCCTTGTACCTCTATGAAAATAAGCGGATATTCTAGAGACGTGTTAAACTGAATCTCTACAGAGATCTGTCCACATGGGTACAAATTCAAGAAGATAGCATAGACAAAATCATGTAGACATAAATCACTATCCCTTACAGTATAAGCAATCCCAAAAAAACAATGAAACACACACAATGAAAGAAAACTTAATCTGATTATTTAATAATCAGATGTTTTATTTTTTATTTTTTTTCAGAGGGGGCGGGGGGGGGGGGGTCTTTCTTTTAAAAAAGAAGGAAAATGAGGCATAAGGCCCCAGAACAGAGGGTATGGATGGGAACTACGAACCAACAGACTTGCACTGAAGAACTGGCTGGAGCTTTTTTTTTTCCAGTAGGGCTGTTCACTAGTTTACATTTGGTTAAACATTCAATACAGTACCAAGCGAAAGATTTAAGCAGATGTGTAAAAGATTAAAATGCTTATATTTTCATTTGAGAGTACAGATGATTGTACGGAGGCTTCAAGATTGCAGCCATTTCTACCAACATGGAATTATTCTTATATCCCCATTGTCACCATTGTTTATTTATGTGTCCCACATATTCCATACAATTTAGTTTTACACACTAAAACATTAAACCATATTATAAAAACAGAAAAAAATTGAATTGTCTGTTTTTTTTTTTTCAACTTTCAAATCCAGAACACAGGATATGGTATTAGAAAGGAGCAATAAGAAACTGCGAGTAATGGAATAAAAGCATAGAATAGGTCGTTAGTGAGCGATTTCTTTTTAAGAATACACAAGTCAGGCAACTTCTAACCTCCATATTAGAAAATTAAGGTCAATATTACATTCCTGTAAACACTTATATGTTCCAGTAAGTGGAAATAACCTACAGAAAACAATTTACCCAAGTAGATGTCTTGTTCATTTAAAGGTTTTTTTTTCTTTTTCAGTCAATAGCTGCAAAAATCAGGTTTTGGACAATAATGTACAACAGTGATAAAGTTATGACCAGTTCCTGTTTTAAGTACACTGAAAAGAAGCGCAATTACAGCAACCAGACAAAACAGTTGTGTAACATTTATGTTCATGCTGGAAGAGGATCACTTGATGCAGTTCTCTCACTGTCACAACAGGTTTGAAGCTTAGGATCAGCGTTATGATCAAAAATGTAAGAATTTAAAAAAAGAAAACAAATCATATTTTGAAAAAAAAGATAAAACAAAAAATAAACCACACACCCAGCTCAGAAAACAAAGACAGCATAAACTTGTTATCTGAAAGTCAATTCCAGGGGACAGTGGTTAGCATTGCATGGGTTCAATTTTTACCAGAGCACTATGTGTATACAATTTGTATGTCCTGCCTGTGTTTACATGGGATTCCACAATGTACTCTGATTTCCTCCAAAAACATCATAGTTGCTTAATAGGCTGCTGACAAAATGGACCAGGTAGTGAGTGTTTGTGTGGTAGAGAATTTAGACTGCAAAGCTCCAAATGAGACAGGGACTGATGGCAATGATTAACTATTCTCTGTAAAGCATCATGTGGAGGTATCATGTAAGTAAATGATTAATAAACAAATTTACATGTAAGGGGGAATTCAATTAAAAGCAATGTGTGGCCACAACACAATGTTTGGCTGCATGCATTTTCGGGTACTACAGTATCTAACATGGTGGATTTTCCTGCACATATCTATGGAGTGCTCCGCGACCGTTCAGAAGGCATTCCAGAGCACATAACAGAGAACTGTAATTATATTTTTCAAATGTCTATGTGAATAGAAATATTCTGCTTAAATGTAAGGTATGGTTCAGAGTGAGGAACACTCCACTAAATTATAAAATAATAGATTTAGCCAGTAGAGCTTCCAAAATACAGCTAGTGAACTAAGTCTGTGTCTCCTTGTCTGTGTAGAGTGAACTAAGGTTCCCTGTCTGTGTATGATTCGTAACGTTTTTGTTTGTTTTTTTGAACGCTTTATTTAGAAAAGGGAACATATGAAGCCAAAAACAATGAGCATTGGCATACAAACAATCAGGTTATTCCTTTTTAAGTTTTGTCTTATATAAAAGACGGTGGGGGGAGAGGAGGAAAAAGGGTGGTTGGATAGGTACAGATTGAAACAGAAAAGTACAAAGTTAAAATGAAGCAGGGTAGATGTACAATAACAGGATTAAAAATTAATACAACACATTACGTTCCTTGGCGTCAAGAGGAAAGACATCCAGAGACAGAGACGGCTCAAAGCCCAATTCGTGTTAGGAGCAGAGAGTAATTCATTCAAACTTGTGCTGTTTGTCATGGAGGTAGTAAGTGATGGATTCCATGCAGGCCCGGCGCTCCCATTAGGCAAGGTTAGGCACTTGCCTAGGGCGCCGGGCTCTGGAGGGCGCCATAGAATAGTAAATAACTTTAAAACTGCGACCGCTGACCATACCTGTCACGGCCGCCGCACAGCTTTCAGATGCATGGGGAGGGGGGGAAGAGGCTATTTTGTCACCACCGCCGCCTCTCTGCTCCGTCTCCTCCCCTCCACTTACTAGTGTCAGTGAGTGGAGGGGAGGAGACGGAGCAGAGAGGCGGCGGTGGTGAGACAAGGTAAGGAGAGGAGGGAGGAGAGAGGAGGGAGGAGGGAGGCGATTTTTGCGGGGGGGGGGGGGGCGCCGTTTTTTTAAAAATGCCTAGGGCGCCGTGGACCCTAGCACCGGCCCTGATTCCATGCCTGCAATATGCCATACATAGTTTTTAAGGGCCAATATAGTAGTGGGTTAGGGGTTTTCGAGTGATTAGCTACCAACGATTTGGCTGCCGCGAGAATGTGGGATATTTATTAGAGCGCTCTCTTCAAGCATACAGCAGCAGAGGAGGAAGGACCTGGGGTCCTTGGTTAGCGGCCGTTCGGAGACGGAGTAAAGGACTGACCGAAACATGTCTTAGAAAGGGATGATGCGTCGGCAGGTCCACTAAACTTGGCCCTCTGGCCACAGTTCCTCTAGCGGCTCGGAGTAGAAGTAGGGAGCATTTTGGAGAGCCTATCAGGGGTGTAGTACCACCTGTAATACACTTTGTAGGCAGTGTCAATTTGTGTGGAGATAGAGCTAGTGGCAATCCCTTCCCTGACCTGCTCCCAACAAGACTCGTGTGGGGGGCCAGGAACCCAGGTCCCTCTCCCAGTCATGACGGCCCTGGGAGTCAAAGGCGATATAGTTCAGCCAGTTGTAGACAGAAGAAATCATACCCTTGGAGAGTGGGGAGTGTAAGCATAGCCGTTCAAAAAAGGTAAGGGCACATAGGGTATCAGCCAGGGGGGGGGATGTGAGAAAGTGTCGGAATTGGAAAAAATTCAAAAACGAAGGTCCAGAATCGTGTATATATCTGTTGTATACCCGAAGAGGGAGGCCCCAGTAGTGCCAGAAGTTAGGTCTTAGACCACCCTGCTCGGAACCACTTTGTAAAGTGGCGAGATGAGTGGCCAGCTGGAAAATTCGTATTATTCCATAATGGTACCAAAGGGAAAATAGAGGAGTACAATTGGAATCTGGCCTGCAGAAATCCCTGATAGAAGCTGAATTTAAGAGAGGAGAGGGAGATAGCCAAAGGGGGTTGGTCAGCACGGGGAACCAAATGAGGCCAGGGAATGCATCTCAACGAAATGTGTTTCCAGGTTCACCCAAGCTATGGTGTTGTAGGGAATGTAAGTGGTTGCCAGCTGACTCAGATGAGATACATAATAATAAAGCTTGACATCCAGAAATAGCTGCCCACAACAAATTCTGGGTTCCTTCAGAACCGCCAGGGAGATTCTGGGGGTTTTACCCCTCCAGATAAATTTCAGATTGCAACTCCTTAAATACTGAATCGGGGACTTTAACAGGGAGGGTCTGGAAAAACTATAAGAGTTTAGGAAGCACATTCATCTTAATAGCGGTAATCCTCCCCAGCCACGAAATGATATATCCCTTCCATATGTATGTTGATTTGAAAGCAGCCTTCATCTTGGAGGGGATGTAGAAGCATGGCTTCGGATTTAGACACGTTGATTTTGTAGCCGGATAGGGCCCCATATGTCTCCATAAGCTAGTAGAGAGGTCTGAGGGTGTGTGAGGGACAGCAGAACAATGTCAGCAAACAGGGACACCTTGAACTCCCGGGGCCCCACCTCCACTCAATGCACATCGCCAGACTGTCTAATCATCCAAACAAGTGGCTCAATGACCAGAGCAAACACCAGGGGGACAAAGGGCAACCCTGCCTGGTCCCATTGGAGAGAGAGAATGCAACGGAAACGGAACAGTTAATCAGAACCCTGGATGAGGGTGGCGGATACAGGGTGGATTGTTCATGTTTTAAAGATCCTGTTCCTGTGATGTGTTATGTGTACAGAAGTTTATATGGTTATTTGCATGGTATAAATGTAGATATAGCATGATCTGTGTGCAATTGATAAAAGAGAGATATTGAACTTTCCGCTGTATGCACTTTACATATATCTGCTATGGTTCTCCTGTGAATAGTATATTTGAATACACATTTATATAAAACACACTGGTATGCTTGGGCGGGTTTTATTCATACTGTAAGCTTTCACCAAAGGATATCATATGTATGCAAATCTTTAAATGCACTGTACAAGCGTTATCATCATGAAGTGCAACATTACCTCAAAAGCGCTTTGTTATGTGATCAGGTGACAAATTGTGTTTGGCTTGGCAATTTAAATGTGTCTACACAAGTGATTGTGTTTTACCACTTATATATTATGGGTCATTTAATTGTTTTACTAAGGATTGTTTATTACCAGATGTATAGGTCTAAATGAGGAGGCAAGCAGTACGAGTAGCAGTTCTCAATGGCTTTCAGTAGGATGCAATTTGCGTAGCTGCTGCTATCCTCTGTCTTGCAGTTAGTGTGGCACAAGTCATAACGTATGAAGATCACATAGGAAGACGCATCTTGCAATAACTCTGTGGTGGTGACGCAACACAATATACCAGTCATACATTGTGGTACTATTAAATTAATGACAATAACATGACAGAATTCAAATATGGTCACAGATTTGGAAATTTGTCACTGTGTTGCCTTTACCACATAAAAAAGCGTATTGTGTTTACGTAGCTGTTAAGATTCAGATTTCCCAGCTTATACATGCATCTAAGACCATTGAAAAAGAACATCTACATATTTTATTTTCATGCTCTCACGGATAATAGTTACTTGTACAGTTGCCTTGTGGTGGAAAGTGCACCTTGATAAAATATGTGGCTTTAAGTGGAGCCAAGTTACATACGTTTCAGACGTAAGCACGAATATATTATGGAGCTTCTCTAGTCATACATGTTATGAGAGTTACACACATGGTATCAATGCACTATGAAGAGGCCGGTCTGTTAAAATGTAATTTTTCATATTGCATAATAACAAGAGATAATTATTACATGACAACTAAGATGTTAAATTCAATTAGACAGAAGATGTGACACACTAGTTTCATCCAAACCAAATGTGAAGTAGCCACTCAAATGGACAGAATATAAAAAATAATTGTTATAAACCTTTACGGCATGATAGACTGTGTTATCCACCACATCATTAAGATTCATAGTATTTTAAATAGAGGTATGGAAAATACAGACATGGAGAAACCGCTATGCAAATAGTTACAAAAAAAACCCAATAGGAAATCATTGTTGCTGTTCGGTAATAATGTCATACACAAAGGTATGATCAGCACTACTATGTCGATATAGTCGGTGGTAGTCATTTTAACGACTTACAAACCTCCAACACCACTTACCCCGACATGATGAGGACAATGGTGTCATTGCCGACTTTCTCATATGGACGACTACTTGAAAAAGTGAACTTTAACAATTTAGACTGATTAATATCCCGGGACGCATAGAATGACAATCAGTTTGACTGCCGACAGCATTATTGTTGGTGTTAAGGGGGCAATGCAAGTAGGCAGCGCCTGTACAATGCTTTTTACTAAGGTTTGTACATTGTACAGGCGCTGCCTACTCCACCATCGTCCTTATGTCAGGATCAGTGGTGTCGGATATTTCTAAGTCGTTATTTAGCACCCAACCCGATGTGGTATGGTACTCTGAACTATGGGCGTGGGGGTGTAAGACCCAAACCCAAGCATTTTGAATAATAGATAAAATATCTCTAATTAAAATCCAGTTGAGTGCCCCTCCACATACGGTTTATACGTATGTATTTGTGTTTCATGCACTGCATTATCATTATATTAAGGTACATATTATTTTATTTCTTTAATATGTCATTTGCAACATTTTTTTCACACGTTATAAAAATTTTATATAATTCCTTAAATAACATCTTAACATCTTAAAATGCAAATAGGAATAAAAAGAACTATCCAAATGGTGATAACACACACATATATAATATATATATATATATATATATATATATATATATATATATATACATACATATACACATACATACACAATATATAATGATTGAAAGTTATTATTAATAACTTATGTTAAGAGATATGAGGGAGTAACTATAAAGATGATAATAAATAGGGGAGGGAGAGAGAAATAAGGAGGGGGGGGGGTTGAGACCTAATCTGGAACTCCTGGTGGGTTGGTGTTTTGATTTATGATTCTGTGTTCATCTAGGAAAAGGGTGGATATATTTTGAGTTTGGTCACAGTGGCGTAGTGGTTAGCACGTCTGCCTCACAGCACTGGGGTCATGAGTTCGATTCCCGACCATGGCCTTATCTGTGTGGAGTTTGTATGTTCTCCCTGTGTTTGCGTGGGTTTCCTCCGGGTGCTCCGGTTTCCTCCCACACTCCAAAAACATACTGGTAGATTAATTGGCTGCAATCAAAAAAAAAAATTAAAAAAAAAAAAAAAAATTGACCCTAGTCTCTCCCTCTCTGTCTGTCTTTCTGTCTGTCTGTGTGTGAGTGTGTGTCTATAGTAGGGAATTTAGACTGTAAGCTCCATTGGGGCAGGGACTGATGTGAATGAGTTCTCTGTACAGCGCTGCGGAATTAGTGGCGCTATATAAATAAATGATGATGAAATGATGATGATGGTTAGGCAATGGTTTGTTACCAGAGGAATTAGTATAAATAAACCAATCACTTCAGATTTGGGAGAATTTATGAGTTATTTTATTTAAATATGCTGAAATTTTTTCCATATATGCCAAATACCAAATTTTCTTTATGAATTGCTGTCTAGAAGGGGGATCTGGGTTTTTCCAACATTTTGCGACAAGGCATCTGGCTGCATTAAGAATCTGAACAGAAAATTTGTCTAAGAATTTATTTAAGATATTGATAGGAGCTCCGAGGAGAAAGGACCATGGGGAATTAGATATATGCAGTTTTCTATCCACCACCTTTTTTCCAGTTGCTCCACCTGACTGTTTTTACTTGCCACCCGGCTCTTGTAGTCCAACAGAGTCCTATTATAATAGAATACACAATTGTTTCTCCTATTAGAACAGGCACTATGTGGCACTACAGCCAGCAGTGTGTGTTAGACTACTGACCACCAGCCTGACCATTTCTGGCAGGTGTGGGCATTTGTACCCATCCGGCTGCTTATTAATGCCACCATTTTCTGGGCAGAACACCTATATGGACATTAGTAATGTCGCTAATCAAGGCAGCAACATCAACCCAGAAAGATGCTATTTTTGGGCAAGACCACCAGATATGAAGCAAGGATCGCTGTTCTCCACAGCCTCTCCAACATAGATCAGAAGCAGATCCATATATTTTCTTCAGTCTGGTAGGAACTAAATACCATTGGTAATATATTTAGGGGCTGGCTGACCTGGGAGGCAGGGGGGTATATGCCCCCCGGGCCGGACAGAAATATCCTATTTTGGGCCTTTGGACTGTCGGGGGTGGCCCCTGCTCCAGGACCAGCCACCTTTCGTGTTGGCCGCGGATCCTCCTGATCCGTCCCCCTTTTCCTACATGTGGCATATCAGTGAAAGGACAGCTGTCACATGGGACGTGCACCACATGACAGGTGCTGCAGACAGCACGCGGAGGTAACAAGGTAAGTGTGTGTCAATGCAGTGCGCGCGGAGGCCAGTGTGCCAATGCAGTGCGCGCGAGTGGAGGCCAGTTGTTTAATATAGTGTGTGTGGGAAGGGGGAGGGGGGTCTTAATAGTGTGGGAGGTAGGCTATTTAAGTGCAGATGGGGGCTAATTATTTGTGGGGTGATGGTAAGGCTATTTCATTTAGTAGTGAAGCCTATTAATTTAAGGTTAGGTGACGGGACCTTTAATGCTGGGGTGGTTTGGGGGCTATTAATTGAATATGGGGCTAATTTTGGGGAGAATGACTATTTATTAAATGTGACCATGAATTATTTAATGCTGGTCATGGTTGTGTAAAATGGTTATATGTGTTAAACATAAGTACAATTTAATTTATTGCTGGGGCTGTTTGGGGGGGGGGGGGAGTGAAATAGGTTTATATATTAAATGGGAATACTATTAATTTAATGTTGGGTTTGGTTGGAGGGAAATAGATCTATTTAGCAAATGTGAAGATTATTATTTTAATGTTGGGGCTTGAAAGAGACCCAATTATAAAACATGGGTGCTATTAATTTTACACTGGGACTGGTTGGAGGTTTCTAAAATTTTATACACCCATTTTTTCCCCCCAAATTCCAGGATCCAGACAACCAGCAAATAAGCTAAAGTAACCAGCAGCCACAAGTGGTGAAAGTGACAAGAACAGGTAGGAGAGAGAGAACAGTCTACCAACTGTCCTGTATCTGGTGGGACAGTCCCGAATTTGGGTGACTGTTTCGCTTAGGACAGTTGGGAGGTATGTCCCGCTTCACTGTGTACTGCTCATGAACGCAGAACTGTGTGCACCTAACAGTAGTGCACACAGTATTGCCTGTGTATTTGTCTAAAATGATAACAATGCTACATCATAGGGGGTTACCCTGTCTAAAGTGCCCTGGTCCCCCAGACCCTTAATCCAGCTCTGGGCCTGGGCATAAAAATATATATATGGATTAAGCAACATTAAAATAGCCTCTTTTTATATAGATAAATATATATTGTACCAAAAACCACCCTTTAAGGATGGGTCGCTACTTATGGGCCAGTGCTGTGTGCTTGCCCCCCAGGCTAAAGTCTGCCAGCGCTCCCTTGATTATATTTTATAGGCATTTTCTTTAATCAGGGATGAGAGAGAAGTATTAGAGATCCTTTTACGTATTGTTGCCCATGTATCTCTATCTGGCGGTCTGCCCAAGTCAGCTTCCCACTGGAGTTCATGGATAGGGGTGGTAGGTTCTCTAGAGGAGAGGATTACATTATATAAAGTGGATATGATCCCTCTTTGTAGGAGTGAATGTACACAAAGATTCCAGTGGAGTTATTAAGGTACATTTTATGAATGTTTAAGATGATCAGAGCACCATTGTGTCCTGGTGACTACCAGAAGACAACATAGTACCTGGAATCTAAAGGTTTTACTTTATGTCAGAATAAATCTCCAACCAAAAAATCCTATATTTGAGAGTATGATCATATCATTTTGGATACATATTTATTTACACAAATCAAAATCTAGATACATTTTGTTAATCATTCGTTTTTATAATGCTGCTTTTGGCAAGTTACCATTATTTAAGCGAGCCCAGGGACTCGCTCTCTCACACCTGTAAAGTGAGCTCCAGCATATGCTACCAAAGGAGTATTTTAAACTCTGCATAAAATATGCTATAGCCAACTTCTGCATTTTAGTACTATAATACTACCAACACTATTTTTTTACATGACTAAGTATATACCTGAAATACAGGATCACACAATAATAACTAATCTGCATTAGTAAAAGCTTCTTCAGCTGATCAAATAAAAATGCATGCACCCAAGCCGTTTTCCTGTGGAAAACAGTATCTGCATCATGCTGAGAAGATAAAACATACCTCTAAAAAGGTATAAGACAGGTAAAATGAGACCTGTAAGCTTTTATTATAGTCACTGGATTTTTTTTTAAGACCATGCAATACCTCAGTGAAAGCATGTGCAATACTACCGCTTTTAAGTATATATTTGAAATTTTGGAAAAAAAATAAAAATTTATGCATAGGAAATAAAAGCTGCCAACACTGTACCCTGTTTTATGTAACTAAGGTTTCCATGTGTAGGTATTATTTCAAAACAGATTCATTACACAAGTCTGCGGGATTTATTACAGGATATGATTTACAATAGTCTATAACATCATATGCAAATTGCAGCCACATGAGCTTGATTATACCTATCATTGTAATCTTCAAACACCGTTATTTGCCTGCCCAATATATTGGTGACATACAGACGATCTCCCAGGATATTCACAAAAAAACATTCACGGGTCTAGCTTTGAAATGATACCGATGCAGTCCAGTAGTTTGATTTTCAAGTTAAAATTAATGAGGATATGTTTCTGCAAACAACTGGGAAAGCTATACAAAATGACACACGAGGAAATTACAATTGGCCAGCGCACTATTACCGATATTACGGTAATAGTGCGCATAATTACTGTTAATACGGTAATCTGTAACGCTGGTTTTTGCTCGCCACATTACTCACGGCAGAACTGAATTTCCCGCCACACTTTCACTGCAAGGCACGCTAGATCATGTGTGTGACACAATTCACTTATACCACTCACAGACTACTCATGAAGGGCAAATATTGCCCTACACATTTTTAACAAGAATTTAAGAGTTTACTAAATGACATAACTAGAATTGCTACTTGAATTTCATTTAGTATTTCTAAAATAAAATAAATAAAATCATGGTTGTTTTAGAAGCAGAAACTGTACGTTTATAAAGGGACATCTAGTTTTTTTTAATGTGATCAAATGAGACTTGACTCATCTACGCAAAGTTACAGTCAAGCTAAAAAAACTAAATTGAAAGGGACTGTAGTATGTGAAGTGAAAGTGACAGATATTTAAATGATGCTTCCTTGTTAGTTTGTGTTGGTCTTTATTTAGTGGTCTGTCGCTTTCATGGCTAGTAAAATGCTTCCAATGTATGCATTTTAGGAAATGGCATTCCTATATTTCCAAGCAGAGTTAAATTCTAATTTCAGACCATTCACAATCTTAATTCAGTGTCATACATGTATTTGTATTTGCTTCAGTCCACACAGTAAATTGCAAACACCAAAGGGTAAAATGTATTGAGGAGTGATTTTTGCAAATCGCCGATATTCGGCAACTTTGACAGCTAAATTTAAAACAGCAATGTGTTTAAAAGGCAAACACATTGCCGTTTTAAATTTAGCTGTCAAAGTTGCCGAATATCGGCGATTTTCAAAAATCACTCCTTAATACATTTAGCCCTTTGTGCCCACTTTTCAGTAACCACCTCTAATAAATCCTGCCCCATACATTGGGAAGCCTCCCCTGGTAATAGAATTGGAGAGCCTGTTTTGACAGCGCCGAGCACAATTCTCCAGCGCTGGCTCTTCACACTTTTATTGCGCCCTCTTATAGTTTTAATTTCGTATTTTATTTATTTTTATTTTTCATAGATGACAGATTTTATATTTAATATCTTAAAATATTTTATAATAATTTGCATAAACTAATATTAAAGTATTTTATATTTATTTACATGTATGTGACTTCTAGCCTGTTTACAATACATTTGAGAGTGTGTCATTTACATACATAGTTATGTATATACATTTATTGTTTCAAGCTGGCAGTCCTGGAGACAGATACCAGGTGCTTCTTGAAAGTCGGACAATGGACATTCGATTATTAGTTTAATCCTCCCTTTTCTCCTAGTACACAGTTTTGGTTTGGCAATCAGCTAAGTGTAAATGTTACAATTATTTGTGAAACATTATTTTGGGCTCTTACTAATGATTTTTCTGGACCAGCAAATATGACCTAAGATTGATTGTAAAAACACACCCCGCAACAAAATTTTGTTTGACCAAAGAAATATCAAGTTTTAACTTAAGCTGTATTGCTCAGTACTGTAAAAACTTTTCAAGGACGCAGAACTTCTGGAACAGATGGCTTAATTTATTTATTGAATTAGCTATCTGTATCCTGTTATCATAGACAATTATGAAAATGGATCCAGGACACAATACATGAGTAATACATTTTTTGTCCAAGCTAAGATATATTTGTTTTGAGTCAAACTATGAGACATCAGAAATTAGACAACATTGTTGGAATATAAATTGACACTACTGGTGATCAATATAAATGCATTAATGATGTTCTTATTGCGCTATACAAGCCTTGTGAATATCTAAGTGGCTAACACCCACTTAGCTTCGATTAGCCGTAGGACAGTTTTGCTACATTGAATGAGTGAAGTATTCCTGACTAGAGCTGTATCACTATTTAAATGTAATGTGCTGGCTTGCTGCATATGTAAAAGGTACAACAAATTCCAAAATCATAGAACGGGTTTATTCTGTGATCCTGTATGCTCAGGAGGAAACATTTAACACAGACAAAGCAAATTTTGAACCCGATGAAAGGTTCTCCTTAAAGAGTCTCTGCTCTTTCCAACTGGAATTAACTTTCAAATGCCAGAAGTTCCAGTATGCAAATGAGAACGGGATACCAGAATATACTGTAATATAAAATATATATATATATATATATATATATATATATATATATACACACATACACACACACACACAAGTTAACCCGTGCATGATACTCATGCATTCTAGTCAAATCAAGCTACTTAAGGTGTTAAAAAGGTTCTTGTCATACATTTGGGCCATAGCCCAGGCCTCCTCAGGGGAAGAGCGTTACTTCCCGACGTAAGCGCCCTTTTTAAACGTGGTTTTGTCCACATGTCACCACCTCATCATTCTTCTCCATCACCTCATCCTTCATTTTCATTGCCACATCTATCCAGATGTCTATCCAGACACAGGGATCTCTCTCAGCGGTCCTGAGTATCACACTCCTCTCACTCTGTCACCCCCGGCAACCACTCCCCTCTGTCACCCCCGGCAACCACCAACCACTCCCCACTGTCACCCCCGGCAACCACCAACCACTCCCCACTGTCACCCCCGGCAACCACCAACCACTCCCCACTGTCACCCCCGGCAACCACCAACCACTCCCCACTGTCACCCCCGGCAACCACCAACCACTCCCAACTGTCACTTCTCCTTCAAGAAATATATATTTTTTTTTAAATCTTTATAAACACTTTTAACAATTAACAAATTAAAAACATCTTAGTATACCAAATTTCAGCCATTTCTGAATTTTTTTTTACACACACACTTAGAATTTAGTAGGTCAGTGTATAACTCCGCCCAGCAGGTGGCGCTGCAGCTTGGTTTTATTTTTTCCACACACACACAGACAGACAGACTAACACACGCCGCTAGACATTTATATTATAGATATAAAAGGAAAAAAATAAAAAATAAATAGATGGTCCCTGTTTTCATACAAACAAGCAAGTCTATTGTACAAGACTTTTTTTTCTCCCCTGCTTCAAATTTCAGGGGCATATTCAATTACCTTTTTGGTGCGCGGCTGCGTGGGCAAAGTGACAATACGGTACCGCAACATTGCGAATTTCTCTTGCAACCCTATGGGGTGCACACGGAAATCCGCGATGTTGTGGTATCGGGACTTGTGCAGCCGCGCTAACCGAAAAGCTAATTGAATATGCCCCTCAAAGTTCAATCTTGAATACTCATGGGTTGCTGTAATGCTTGTCAGTCATATAGTACAAATACTTGTCATGTTATAATACAAATATTATTTTGAATGAATTCAGAACCTCTTTATATAGTTTATTTGAAATACAAAAATAACAACATAAAAAAACACAGTTTAGGTTAATTTCTAACACGGCAGCTTATTTATTTATAATACAATTTAAGAAAATTAGAATAAGCAAATGAATCAAATCATATGCTAAAGTGATGTTAAAGGCATATATAACAAGAACTAGATACATTTATACTGTCCAAATAGCACACACATGGATGACCAGACTTAAGCTTTACACACATATGCAATCATACTTCATGTACAATGTCTCTAACGATTTCACCAACGATTGGAAGTCCCGATGAGCATACCGATTCACAATTTACCTTCAGACATTTGATCTTCATCTCTCATAACCATCTGCTGAAAAGAACAAGACTCTGCACACTGTACAGATATCTGCCTACGAAGCTGCGATCCTGTATACCGCAATTCTCCAGGAATCGCGGCATTTGGCCCCGCCCCTGCTGTAAAATGATGTATTTGCGCCATTACGTCACAGAGGGCGCATGCTAAAATTATGAACAAAAAAGTAAAAAGTAAGAACAAAGCAGGTTTCACATGGAGGATTCCTAACACATCTGTCAATGGAGTCAATAATATAGAATATCTGGTCAAATTTGGCAATATGGCAGTTAGCTAATATTATGACTTGCTTAGAAACAAGAAATATTGACTGCAAATAAAGTCCGCCTTGGTCCTTCAAGTCTGACTATTTTACTTATTAATGGTTTTGTCTCAGAACATACCTTTCTTTATCCAGGGCATGTTTACATTAATATTCTGTTTAACCAAAATCGAGTTTGTTGACAGCACCTAGTTGGTGGTACATCCTCTTTAAGCTGCCCACACAGGCAGCAATCAGGCTGTTGGGAACAAATGTCAAACAACCAGGTCAGCAAGTAAGATGAAAGTTACATTGATCTGGATTTTCATGTGTCATGGTCATAGAAAGGAGCGGGTTTTTCCGCTTCTGTCTGTATTTATGAATGGAAAGAGGACGCCACATATATAGCAAACTGGAAAAGTGGAGGGATTATTGTTTGACCGTATTTTACATCACACTAAATTTGAATCAGTTATGAGCCCATTCAATATAAAATGGGCTAAACTGACCAACCAAAATCTCAAATGCTCAATGCTGCTGCTCATATAAAGTGTGAACTACGTTCAGAAAGTATGTGGCAGCGTGGGCCCTCATCCAAATAATGTAGAGCAGCGTCGTATGGTAAGAGCAAAACTATTTCCATAGCATCTATGGAACTTTGCTGTGAAAGTTAATTACAAAATGTGGGCGCTACAGATCTGATGCAGGTCAGAATCATTTACGCAGCCCTGGTAACTCATTATTTCCATCATTAAATTGATTGATTACATGTATTTGTAAACTCTATATACTTAGAAGGAGTTGTCCACTTTGGACAGCCCACCCTTAACCTGCACAGTGTAGCAAAAAAAAAAAAAAAGAGAAATGTTATATTAAGGCAGCATTGTTCAAATACCACAATGTGGTTGAGCAACATATACTGTTAAAACAAAATCATCCAATAGAGTCTATGGTGAATGTTAGTGGAACTGGGAGCCACAAAAAATACAAAAGAAGCTCAATGATCAACAACTGACAAAAGTTGCCAATGAAAACAATTAAGATAAACAGACAAAAAAAATGGCTTTTCAGTAGTCAGATATATTATTTACTGCAAGAAAGCCTTACAGTGGCATTGGTATGTTTTCCTGTAAAATCAGTGGTGTGAACTAAGAACATCAATCACATGTACTGACAAGGTCAATGTATAGTGTTGTAAAAACACAGAGAAGAAGCAGAAATTAATCAACAGTTTCATAAAATGTATGAATAATCAGAGATACAGAAACAAAACTGAATGCAAGTGCCTCTGCTAGATATAATTAAAATATTACCAGTAAGTTGCAGTGACTTGAGAGAGCAACAAAAAATTAAATAAGGCAATGAAATTTAAATTATTTTCTTTGTGAATTGCACAATGTTACATAAAGTATCAGAGTTGTGATTAAGTACACTAAATTAGATCTGTTGGAAAATGACAACAAATGATATCTGGAAACAAGCTAAAAAAAAGTGCACAAAACTATAACTGATCTAGATAAACATATGGGCTCCTTTGTAAGGAACATCAATCTACACCAGGGTTTCCCAAACCCAGTCCTCAGGGCTCTCCAACAGTGCAGGTTTTTCATATCTCCTTGCTGGAGCACAGGTGTATTCATTACTGACTGACACATTGTAACAGATCCACAGGTGGTCCTAATTATGTCACATGTGATCCGGAAAACCTGCACTGTTGGGGAGCCCTGAGGACTGGGTTTGGGAAACCCTGATCTACACATTTAACACGACGACCAATGTGTGGTGTTGCGAGTATGATGTCCTTACACACTATGCTCCCTTACTTCGCTGAATTCCTTTCATATTCTCTGCCTTCTTACACCCCCCTTCTATGTGGTCAACCTGCCACCCCCCCAATTTCCAATCCAACTGCCCTTCCCCTCCCACTTTCTCTAGTTACGTTTAAAAAAATATATATATACATATATTGTATATAAAATTGTAAACAATTGGTCACTTTTCCTCATAAGCTTCTTCTGGATGCAACATGCCGATCTTATTATTCAGTCTCTGTTTTTCTATGTTTGTACAACAGCATTACAGAGATGTTCCCTGTATTTGCCTGTTTGACCAACCAAAATAAAGAATTACATAAAAAAAAAAAAAAGTGGTATAGGTATATTATGCTGTCTTGCATAAATTCTACAATCTTGCCTCAATTTCTCAAGCAGGCAATAAAGTCCTACAAATGCAGAGAGTTCAGGAAATGCTATGTAACCCTCTTTACTTAAATAAACATTTTAATTAAGAAAACAAATCTAGCTGTATGCTACTCTCAAATACTCACCTGTACATTCAGTTCTCCTGGGCATCTCTACTCAGAATTTTGATTTGTGTCATTATAACCAATCCAATCAAAGCAAATTGTTTGTTCTCAAGCCTCATCCATGATGCACTAAACCTGCTACATGTTGCATGTTTTGATGTCCTGGGTTTAACACACTGATGATTGCTTGCCCCAACTCAGTCCAGCTTTATGGCGGTTGTCAGACCCCTATATAAGCATTGGGACTGCCATCTGTAGTTAGGCAAGGAAAGGAGAACATGGAGCTGCAGTTTCCAGTGACCATCTTAGGAAGGGCCTTGCACAGGTCCAATGGGTTGACTAACAGCAGTATTACATCTCAAAATATTATTCAATTTAAAAATTAATTGTACCCATTGAGCTGCTTCATGTCATATTCCCAGCCAACAAATAAACAGTGCAAACTTGTCCAAAAACACAGAAGGAAATAAATACAATAAAGAAAAAATATTTAGTAAAAGTTGCATGATGGCATGCATATGGTAATAAGTGAAAGATATCTATAAATCTATTGCTACTTAAAGATGTTTGTGCAGAAACTAGTTTAATGTAGTTCATGCTATGTTGTCGGTTATGAGGAACTTAAATAGAAAAAAAAAAAAAAAAGTCAATAAAAATGTAAGCTAAAAAATAAGTGTGTAATGAGTACAATAAAAACACACCCTGCAGCTTCATTCTAAAACCAATCCTAGAAGCACATTGAGAGGTCATCTTGGGTATTGTGAAATTTAGTCCTAATCATACATGTTAATATACTTTCATTTTTGTCTGAGCCCTATTTAATATAAAACCAGTACCATAGTCAGGGATCATTAGGTAAAGACATCGGTTCTGATAAAAAAAAGTTATATGTACACTTAAATATTAAAAAAGACAATCCCAAGGGCTAAATATACTTACGTTTCTTTTTTCCCCCCTCCTAATGGAAAACGGAGTCTGAAAAGTCAAATCGCTGGCAACATTGTGTGGCGGTTTCAAAATTCCTAAGTCGCATGCAATTTAGGCCAAATCACACAAAATTTAGGGGCAACTACCATCAGCAAATTCATAAAAGCCCTCCCTTCAGTATGGGGGCTTGAATGCTACTCAGCATTCAAGCCCATATACCTAGAGATGCCCCTGGTCTGTAGATGCCAGAGAAATAAAATAAATATTGTGCCCCCTTGCATGATAAGCTAAAAAACTGTGGGCCCTTTACATATACATACATATATATATTTGTGGTATTGTGGTATATAATAAACATTTGTGCCGTCTTTGCAGTAAATAATAATTGTGACCCCTTTGTGCTTAATAAAATAGAATTACTTTTTTGTTTTCTAATAATCTCCCCCTGAAAAAACACAGAAACATAGACAAAGTGGACTGGAGTTAATGCCCAGGAAGCCTACCTACTTAAAAGACAGGAAGCCAATGAGGACTGGTCTCACGTGTATCAGATGAGAGACTGCTTCTGATTGGCTGCCCATCTATTGTGTACAAAAAAAGGAGGGCACAGACTTTTAATATATAACATAAAAGGGGAAGAGTCTTTTAACATAATATAATGGGTGCACAATATGTATTTTACTTCCCTGGTACCAACAAGCCAAGGGTACTAGGAGGGACCAAATGCTGATTGGTGGTTTATACAAACCACACTTTAGTAAATTCCCCACCTTCCAAGAGTATTTAAGAGAAGAAAAAAAAAGAAAGACAAAAAAACTATAATGCTTTCCAAACTTAAAAGGCTGATTTACTACATTAGACCTTATGTAGTTGTGGAATATGGAATGTGCGGTGGTGGTGTAAATGAGTAAAACACCAAGCTTTGACATTCCAACCATCACCCTATGGCATGCTATGTAGTTACCATGTTGATTTATGTTAGCTTATTCTCCTTGCAAACTACAATGCAGATAAACTCATCAAATAGCCATCTGCTGTTTTTCAATGGGCTGGTTAGAGAGATCCTGCACTTATCCCAATCCATCTAGTACACTGGTCAGCGAAACTCCAATCTAGAAAATCGTCTTAATTGCGAAAATCTATTATATTTGTGAGAAAATTGTAAATAAAGTTTACATTTCTCTGGTGATTTAAAAAAAACAAATACTTGGGAGGATTAATAATTAACCCACAAGTGTCGTCAATATATTCCTACTAATAAAAATGAATTTTGTATATAGTTATATATCTATAGCTACATAAGTTGACACTAATTACCCCATTTAATACATTTCAAAAATAAGGAGGTGTAAAACTAAAAATTATATTGCAATAAACCTGAAACTTTTCAATATGTTGCATACTCAAAGTATATAAAATTAGCGGAAAGCCTTAAAAAAGTACAAAGCAGAAGAATGCCTTATGAGAGCATGTAATAGTTAAAAAGACCACTTTTGTAAAGGAAAAAAAAAAAAAAACAATGGTAATCATTCATACTCAATATTCAAAAAAGCAACTCTAAAATGTGGGTCCATCAACTTTGTCACATTTGTTAGTTTTATTGCATCTTCTCCACTCATTTTCTTTTCTGATCACTGAGTAAAATATGAAGTAGAAAAAAATAAGACTACATACAGAACAGAATATCGAACTTGCTCCCACAAAATGAGCAATGTGTGCTACATACTATAAATGCTGGACACAAAAAACAAGTTTACATCTGAGTAAATAAACACAAAACAGTAACAGGAAAATTAAAGCATAAAATATTTCTCAGACCGTAAAATGTACCCACGTCTGCACCAACACTTAATAGCTCTAAGCGTACCAATTAGATAACAACACTTTGAATTGGTCAGGGATTCATAATCACAGCATGTATATAACCATACTGACATCATAGGCCCTGCAGCAATGAAACATGATACTATCCAAAGGCAACCAGAAAAAAAAAATCAAATGGATGAAAGCAATTCATATCAAGGGAAAATCTGCATAATCTGAAGCAAAACAATGCAGGCAGATGCTGTAAATACAAAAAAGGAAGTTGCAAAACAATTGAGTATAATCCCAGAAACAAAAATGACAGCCATTTACAATTCACAGAACATAACTTGGAATTGTGCACTGCATCAGTCATTGTAGATGCTGATATAAGCAAGACTAAGCTGATGGAAGGAAATAGCACTGGATATGGTTTGAAAAACATAACTAAAGCATTGTAATAAGTGTTTTCAGATACCATCAGTTTATGCACATACCTCTATGGCCAGTAGAAATACATACCTAACAGCAAATGAAAACGATGTAACTATCAGTAAATGCCATAAGTAAAATAGGAAGTCTTTTGTAAAAACACAAATGTTGCACATACTATCCACAACCTGTGGACACGGTTTAATACCACCCCATGATAAAAACATTGCTATTCTATAAATAAAGATTCATGAATTTAAAAGGCAAGAAATAGATATTTAATGTTTCAGATCTGGTAACACCATGTTCAGCTGACAGATTCAAACATGGATACTAACCAAGATAACAGATACAATGATAATTTGCAAAATGTAAATCAATAATATTGATCAATTAACACAAACATGTTCTCTCTATAAACTGCATAACTCTCCTAAGAGATCACAGATTCTTCATGATCTACATAGCTTCAGAGCTGCAGAGAAAAGAGTGTTCACATCCTGTAACAGAATTCAGAGCCAATTTAAAATGAACAGAGCCAAACTAGAGGTTCTGTAACAGCACTTGAGATCAGCAACACACAATTAACCTAATGTATACTAATAAACATCAACATTCACATTTGCAATAATATGTGTGCATGTGAACGACATATATATATATATATATATATATATATATATATATATATATATACACACACACACACACACACACACATACTGATTTGATGATTGGACTAATTTAGTACACTTTTGAAAGATGCATATATTTATAAACCAAACTTTTTAAGAAAACTAGAAAACAGTATGCAAGACGTTTTAACCCAGCTTGTATTGATTCATTGACAATATTAGCTGACCACCAGCACCTATGACATGTATAAACATAACCAGCAGCACACAAACGTGAATACTGACACCCTGTTTACACACACGAACACACACTTGGCGAATACCTGTACAAATAATAGTGAGCAGCACGTTAGCACCAGGGAACCGTGTTGTAACCGGGGCTCCTGTCCCCGCCCCTTCTCAGCTCTCTTGCTCCCCAATGGTAATGTGCGGTCCCCCCTCCTCCTCCCCTAGCAGTGCGGGTGTAGCTGTCCCGGAATGACCGTTCTCCCGTCTCCCCCTCCCTGGTCTCTGTTACTGCACCGTATTTCTCAGTTTGACTCACAGACTGGCGCTGGACGCCGCCATGTTTACTCCCCTCCCCGGTTCTCCAGTCCCCAGCCCAGAATCACAGCGCATGCGCAGTGCGAGCCGTGTCTCTCCACTCCCTCGGTACCTGTCAGGCGACTGTCAGCTGACTGTCTCTCTCTGACGTGGTGACAGCAGGAAGTGCCTCCTCTCTGAAGTCATCTTTGACTCGGGCAAACTCTCTCAAAGTGCTTCGGAAGAACTTGCAAATGCAAAAGTATTATGAATAACCTGTGCGTTATTACAGTTGTGTGCATAGAAGTAAAAAAAAGTCTAAACGCTTTGGTGATGGTGCTTTGTGTAATTGTTGTAAATATTAAATACTTTGAGGAATAGGGAAGGTTCAATATCGACTGTTTTAGTTGCTAACACTTTAATATAATCAGTGAGGACAATATCCTATTGGACAGGTTATTTTAGTTAGATATTACATAATTGATTATAGGCGAAACCATAGTACATTTTGGGGCATATTTATTTGTTGGCGTTACTGCCTAAAGTAACGCAGCGCACACACTATTACTGTCATTACGGTAAATACTGTTATTACTGTACATTTCACGCTGGATTTCAGCCTGCGAGCTGAAGTCCGGCTTAGTATTACCTTAATAACGGTAATACTTTTTCCGCGGTGGAAACCGCCAACAATTGAATGTGCCCCTTTTAGTAACGTCCTGACATTTTCACTTAATAAGGGTGGTTCTACCACCAAGCGAAACTAGGCATTCACCTGTGCCATTAGTGTCTATAGGAAACCTAAAACACTGAATGATTGATATAATGTCAGTCATTAAGTGCTTTTATTTTCCCTCAAGTATTCCCTCAGTATCCCTCACCTCCTCTCGGTCCCTCTGCCCTCTGTCTCCTCTCGCTTCTCTCCGCTCCCCTCAGTGACTCTCAACTTGTCATCTGTGCCCACCCTCTTGGGCCATAGTTACCTGCCTGTACTCACTTTTCCCCTCCCTCCCTCTCTTTTATGCTGTGCCTGAGCCCCAAGAGTTATAGTGCTTACTGTTACTTGTACTGTGCTGTTTCACCTTGTACTGTGCCATTGTTTGTCCCTGTACGGCGCTAAGGATACTTTGTGGCGCCCTATAAATAAAAATTATTATTAATAATAATAATAATAATAATAATAATTGGGCACACAAGCAGGGGCAGCAGTCGGCAACTTGTTACTGGTACACAGTGCTGATTTTCTGCCAGGGCTCTGAGATGGAGTACAAAGGCAAAGCCTTGGGGGAAAAAAATGGCTGCAAATGTGATGTTTCACCCTACCTGGTAAAGCCACTATTTGAAATTAATTCATACAAAGGCATGTATTCATACCATCCAACATTTAACTCTCTGGCTTCGGGACAGGGTACTTGTAAAGCACTAGGGCTGCTCCTTAGATACTTCCCTTCCCCTGCAAGCACTGCAGCATATACCAGTAGCAGGTGTGCTGCACCCGTTCACCGCTGCTCTGCTATGGAAACATCAGGACTGTAACTGGGACAGTTGAGAGATATGTATTACTGGGCTGAATAATATACATGAAACAACTTGCTCTTTTACTTAAAACTGCATTATTATTTTTAAGAGGTGGCCTCTTCCCATTGCCAGACCACCAGGGGCTGGCATCCATTTTTGTATTGGAGAACCAAATTAGTTTTGTTGGAAATTAAATGGCAGCAGAGGGGAGGTGTGAGGACCAATCACGAGCCGCAATCTCTTCCATTTCTCTCACAGCTACAGGCCAGTAGTTCCACCTATTAAAACACTATTTTTAGACTTTAAACACTAATTATCCCAACATCCTCTGGCCAGGAGTGTTGGGAGGAGCATCAGCGCAATCATCACAGGGGGAAGGACAGTGATTAGCACTTCTGCCTCACAGCGCTGGGGTCATGAGTTCAATTCCCGACCGTGGCCTTATCTGTGTAGAGTTTGTATGTTCTCCCCGTGTTTGTGTGGTTTCTCTCCGGGTGCTCCGGTTTCCTCCCACACTCCAAAAACATACTAGTAGGTTAATTGGCTGCTATCAAAATATTTACCCTATTCTCTCTGTCTGTCTGTGTGTGTATGTTAGGGAATTTAGACTGTAAGCCCCAATGGGGCAGGGACTGATGTGAATGAGTTCTCTGTACAGCGCTGTGGAATCAGTGGCGCTATATAAATGGTGATGATGATGATGAAGGAGGCAGCACGTTTCTTTTTGTCTTTTTTTTTTAACATATATTAAAACCTTATTATGACCTGCTTTTCTACTATGCGGCCATATCATCATACTTTGAAAGTGCATTTTGATGTGCTTTAAACATATCTTCATGCTGGTACATTCTAACACACTGCTTTACGTGTATGTTTTAGACACAAATGCGTACAACTCTAAATGAGTTGAACATAGACTATAGGGTCGCCTTTGCAGAATTTACAAAATAGAGGGGAGTATTTATTTATTAAAAGAGCAAATAGAACACACAAAAACAAGGGACAACAACTGAACGAAAAGGCAGACCCCTTCACTGGCAAAGCAACACATGCAGATGAAGCTGGATGACCTGGAAAATAGATCCAGACTATGGAATCTTACATTTGTGGGACTTTCAGAAAAAATATAATAGCTCTGTCTTGTAGACCTCTCTGACACTAGAATTACCAAACTTGTTACACCTGGATAAACATGTCCTACTCTTGAAAGTGCGCACAGAAGGCCTTATTCATTAAGGCACGCTAGATGAAGATCTGAAATGCATGTAAATCAGACATATGCACATTCGTATTCAGCCAGAAGCGGATCTGAAGAAATGTCTCTTGTTGAATATGGGCCTAGGTACACTCAGATTATACAATACTTGCCATATTGAGACAGACACAATATACTGCAGGATACGTACAATACATATGTGGAATATAAAGTCCTAGCAGAACGCACAGATAAAAATAAAAAGTTCAGTTATTTTCACCTGCTAATATATGTAGTCAATATATAGTGATTCATAAAAAAAATATGTTTTCAATGAAATACATTTATCTGGATGTTATTAATGTCTACTCTGCATTTTTACAGTTTCTCTTGATTGGAAACACATTTTCTAGCCTGGCCTGTAGCTGATTCATATGATACAACTTACCTGAGAGATGCCTAATGCTTGAATCAGACAATGCTGTGTGCGGTCGAACTTTCCACGCTCTTAATGTACATTGACTCTGTGCATAGGCCCATTCCCATCCCTGTTCTGACCATGAAATTATAAACTGTTGAAAGTGTCCTTTGCGTTCAAAGATGAATTGGATGTTCTTGCGTTTACTGGCGTATAGTCCGTTCCGCATGCACAGTGTGATTTAACACAAAATATGGCACGTATCGGCATTTATGTTTCTTAATGAATCGGGCCCAGATTGAGCCCACAAAGATATCCAGGTAATGCTCGCCTAAAAGTATTAATTTTCAAGTGTTTAAATTTCTTACTAAAAAATCAACAGTCTGGTTTGCATTCAAAAAAATAGAGGAAGTATTATTTGGGAGGATAAGAAACTGTTCCTGTTTCCAGATTTCTCAGCAGAGGTCATTAGAGCTTCTAGAGAGTTTATACATACTGTATATGCTAAATAATTTTCCCTGGGTCAAAGATTTGTACTTATCTTCCCTGGTCATCTGTGCACATTCATTACATCCTGATTATTTCCAGTCGCCAGAGAATATAATGGAACTTACAGCAGCTGCCACACAACATGGCACAAAAGCAGAGATGAAGAGGATGAGTGCCAGTGAACAGAGTCAATTCCAGGGAACACAAGGAAACCTGCTTTATCTTCACTACACAGATCTGTTATGAGGTGGTAGCTCTGCAGTAAACTATACCACAGTTAGGTTAGAATCTGCAAAGTCTTGATTTTTGCTCTGTCCACTTTGTGATCACTGCTATACTATATTTCAGTCCTAATTTTGTAATGATAACATAATATCAATTTATTTAATATAGTTTTACTACACTATGCTTAAATTAGTGAGGCAATGTAATAGTATTAGCATGTACTGTACATGTAGTAATATGTGAGACATACTTGTCAACGTTTACTGTCTCCCAGCGGAGAGGAGGTCAGCTGTGTGGCGGGGGCAGGACTTAATTAAAAGGTTGCATCATTAAGAGCCCCCCCCCCTTGTGGAGAGAGTGCCCGCGTTTCTGGAAATCCGGGGGATACCCTGAATTTCGGGAGCCTTCCGGACATACCTGGAGAGAAAGCAAGTATGATGTGAGCTAAATAAATTATAATTACTATTTCAACTAGGGGGCTATTTGTCCACCTATAGCAGCTGGACTTAGCACTCAACAGAGTTTTATTCACATTTTATTTTTATTTACGTTTTTATGGACAAAGATTTAACTTGATTGATGTTTTTTAAATCTTTCTTTTATTAAATATTGAATGTGAAAGGTTATGATTATTGATTATCAGATATGAAACTATATTTACCAGTGAATTTACCAGTAAATTTGTTCATTTTTCACCATGTCAGAGATTGAATTTACTACATGTTATATAACTACCCAATTAAGAAAATCTTTATTTATATAACGCAATCAATTATGTGGTCCTGCTGCAGGAAACTCATCTGACAGATTATGAACATGTTCAATTTAAGAAAAACCATTATAATAATATAATGTTTGCCTCATTTAAATTCAAAGCCAGAGGTGTAGCAGTTCTAATCAAAAACGTGTTTACCATTTATAGAACATGCTAGAATTATTGATCCTGCGCGCCATTATGTAATATTAGATTATACTAAGCATTAGATTATACTATACATGACAGAATGTTGATATCCTATCATTCATAAATTACAAATAAATATTGCAAATATTTATTTCTGAAACTCATTATCATAACTTGGCTGGTAACGTTAATATTATTGCAGTTTTAGACAGACAATTTGCAAAACATTTCCTCGAGTTTGGTCTATAAGTATGCAGCTCCTGCTAGTGGATGTCTGAAGAATTACACACCCTGATGGTAGAGACTTGCCTTGCTAATGCTTATGGTCCATTATCCAGATGAGATAAGATATTGGTGGACACATGCATTTTCACCAATGTAACCTATCCTATATTTGAACCAATTTTAATTTCAGACCATGCTTTGATATGGTTCTTCTTATCCTTGAACATTGCAAGAGATGTTTTTAAACTATGGAGATACCAAATTAGACTTGCAGTGTCTCAGAAGATGAAAGTCTTTTTGGATCACAGCTGGATAAGAAATTTAACTGATAATCAGCTACACACAATCTTATTCAAGGAGACAGTTAAGACAGTATTAAGAGGACATGCTATCTTATACACAAGAAAGCAAAATAAATCCAATGTACTTATAATGAAGCAAAAAAGAAATCACAATACACTTGGTTCAAAGAGGTTTCAAATCCTATAATGCAGCAAGTAGAAGATATAGAAATAAAATTCCAGAAATTTAAATTCCACAGATTTGGTAATAAAACCTAGTAAATTATAAGCAAATCTAGTGAAAGCAGAATAAATACAAGCTATTAAACAACTAAGGGATGAACATGGAAATCTCCACCAAAGAGGTAAAGGTGTCCTGAGACTCTAAATATTTATATTGCAAGGTATAACACAAGGATGACTTACTGCTTGAACAAGACAACTTTCTGCAATGATATTAGATCACTGCAAGTACAATTGGAAAGCAAAAACTAAATGTAAGAGGTGGTTCATCTGGCAATTGCACATTTGAAAAAAGCCTAAATGAACAGGACAATATGAAATTAAAAGAGAGTTTTATAAAACCATGAAAATTAAATATCTCTTTAGCCAAACACTTCACTAAGGATATACTCTTTCATCAGTCTGGTGAGGTATATTTTTTTCAGGATGTCCTCCTATAAGGCTAGGTACACACTGGAGATTTTGCCGAACAATCTTTTATCTACAAAGATTGTACCTACGCCTGAAGGTCCGACCGGTCCGGCGATTCATGCAGACACACTACACATGATTTACCTTCAGATCTGTGCTCTTCATCTGATCCTATAGTTGTTTAGGGAATAACAGCACAATATGCATTCATTCATTCATTCATTCCTGTCACACTGATTAAGCGCCTTGTTATAACTATCCACATGTCATAATGAATTTCGTTAGCTTCTAACGAAATATTCATTCTCAGAATGAACGAACTAATTATTCCATCTACAGCACTTTCTACATTTACTGACCAGGACATTTTCATTGCTGGCATCGGCTGAAAAGATCATGACTCAGTAAACTCTATGGAGATAGTGATCATGAGTGCATACATACTACATGATCGTAAGGTGATTGGAATCAGATTATTAATCAGTATGAGCAACCAAATGAAGCGACAATCAGCACTTTGGAACAACTGTTGTTCATCGCATAAGTCTACACACTAACACGATATGGGGTCGAGGGGTCATTTATTGGGTGATTGGCCCAAAAATTGGCTGAAAAACCTTTAGTGTGTACCTAGCCTAATACAGTCTTCCTTTTGCAAAATCAGTTTGTGATGGAGTTATATGATTGCAACTGCTAGATAGTGTCTCTCAGCTGGAACACATTTGCGTTTCAGTTCTCAAGCACATTCACAGGGAGAGTGCAACCTGATCTCAGAGCCAGTCAGACAGGAAGCTCCTCAGTGGTCACATGATTTCAGAGGAAAGAAGGATTGGGAATAGGTCTATGAACAAGCATGCTGAGAAGACTGATGTTCCGAAGGCTCTCTGCTCATGTGATATCATATGCCATGTGTCTCTGGTTGCAAAATTGCATGATACTTTGAAAAATATAAATCATTAATATGAGGTTGAAGAACAAATCTAAGGAAAATAGAACAAAACAATGTGTCCTTTTATAGGTAAACACATTGGTTTATGTTTAAAAAAAATACACATTTTTTGTTCAGGGGATTGCAACTTTAACAAATTTGTTGACCTAGCAAGTCAGCCAGCTCTGATGAAAATTTTTAACGTATCTAATAATATCTTGAATGAGTCTAAACTAAAAGTTTTGAACCAATATGTGAGTGATCTTTGCAGAAAATTATATTTTGCAACTAAATAACTTAAAAAGAAAATTATTGAGGAGATCTAATTAATAGATGGAAAAGATAAGCCATCTCTGTCTATACTTATATTTATTTCAGAAGAGGGTAAGACGTTAGATAACTATGTGGATAATAATGCACACTGTCATTTGATGGGCACAATGTAGAACAGTATGGTCAAGGTAAGAATCTTGGGCCTCATTCATTAAGGAACTTAAATGAAGAAGTTTCTTATTTAAGTCTCCTGGACAAAACCATGTTACAATGCAAGGGGTGAAAATTAGTTTTCTGTTTTGCACATAAGTTAAATACTGTCTGTTTTTTCATGTAGCACACAAATATCAACTTTAAATTTCAGTGTACAAATAAGCTATCAAGTATTTATTCCACCTTCAATGATGTGTAATTTTGCAGGATAAACTTGATTTTATTTTCAGATCTTTGCAACTCGGATTAAAATTCTATGTGTTTCCTGGTAACCTGGTTTGAAAAATATTGGTAAATTAATCTCTTTACCCTTTGTATCTTAGATCATCAACTTTTCTGTTATGATCAAGTATTTAATTTTATCGGCATAATTCATGACACTCATGATCATAGGTCTTGGGCAATTGGAGTCTCTTTGTCTATCTGGGCCGTACTTGTTTGCCCTTTCTATGATTAAGATCAAGAATTTCGTGTCAAAGCCCAGCGGTTCTGGAAGCCAATGTGAGAGCAGGGATGTTAGTTTGGGGCCCTTGATCAACTCCAGTATCCCTATTATTCTTAGATTGTTTTACCTGCTTTGGTTTTCTAAATCGTAAGCCTTCTCTTCTAGTTTAGATTGTTCTTCTATTGTATGTGTGGCGTAATGAAGGTCATCTTCTGCATTAGTTGGTTCACTTGGGCCAGAGTGGAATCAATGGAATTCTGTGATGGCAGCAAGTTTTTCATCCCAGAGGTGTCTGAAGACCACAGCGATCTCAGTTGGTTTCTTTTTGCTGATAGGGTAAGTCTCATCGACTTATGTTTTTCTGTACCGATGACTGAGGGTTATGATGATCAGAATTGCTAGTGGACTTCGGGTGTCATCAGAAAGGTCAGGTAATGTAGATTGAACTGTCTTAGATTGTTGCTTGTTCAATAATATTTCTATTTAGTATAGATGTCAGGGGTAATGGTAAAAAAAGTCAACTCTTGATGGCTGTTCAAGAAGAGGAATTTCTTGATGGCAGGAGAATGCACAAACAAATAAATAAAGATAAATTGTTCCATGGCCTTATCTGTATGGAGTTTGTATGTTCTCCCCATGTTTGCGTGGGTTTCCTTTGGGTACTCCAGTTTTCTCCCACATTCCAAAAACGTACTAGTAGGTTTATTTTCTGCTATTAAATTGACCCTAGTCTCTCTTGGTCTGTGTCTGTGTGTGTATGTTAGGAATTTTAGACTCTAAGCTCCAATGGGGCAAGGACAGATGTGAGTGAGTTCTTTGTAGAGCGCTGCAGAATTAGTGGCGCTATATCAATAGCTGATGGTGACGATAAGTACTGAGAATTAGAAATTACCAGTTCAATTATCCAGTTGTCAGTGTGATGTGCTGACAAAGAAGTCTGAGTTTGTAAAATCAAAATTATGAGGACATGGTCATTTCAGATTGTAAGTGCTGTTATTGAAATGACCAGTAGTGCAGTATACAGACTAGAGATGGGCGGGTCCGGTTCTCCGAGAACCGAACCCACCCGAACTTTGGGTATCCGAGTACCGAGCTGAGCAGCTCGGTACTCTCCCGCCCATTCCGAATCCAAATCGAGGCCGAACGTCATTGTGAAGTTGTCGGATCTCGGAACTCGGTTCTCGCGATACCTCAACTTTATAAATACACGCCTCCACAGCAATCCATCGCCATTTGACAGAGGGAGAGAGCAGGGTGTAGTCATAGGCTAATTAGAGCAGGGACAGAGAATACAATATTGTTCTTGCAATTGCTCTAACCAAAATCGCTAGTGCAGAGAGGAGGATAGAGGTTTATTATTTTTTCTTCATATTTGGCACTCCCCAGCGCTTTTGGGGTGTCCCCCATAATTGTGCATTAATATTTCTGGCTGTCAAAAGTCATATCTGTCAGCAGTATCTACTAAATAATTTGTAGCACTCCTCAGTGCTTTTGGGGTGTCCTCCCTAATTGTGCATTAATATTTCTGGCTGTCAAAAGTCATATCTGTCAGCAGTATCTACTAAATAATTTGTAGCACACCTCAGTGCTTTTGGGGTGTCCTCCCTAATTGTGCATTAATATTTCTGGCTGTCAAAAGTCATATCTGTCAGCAGTATCTACTAAATAATTTGTAGCACTCCTCAGTGCTTTTGGGGTGTCCTCCCTAATTGTGCATTAATATTTCTGGCTGTCAAAAGTCATATCTGTCAGCAGTATCTACTAAATAATTTGTAGCACACCTCAGTGCTTTTGGGGTGTCCTCCCTAATTGTGCATTAATATTTCTGGCTGTCAAAAGTCATATCTGTCAGCAGTATCTACTAAATAATTTTTAGCACTCCTCAGTGTTTTTGGGGTGTCCTCCCTAATTGTGCATTAATATTTCTGGCTGTCAAAAGTCATATCTGTCAGCAGTATCTACTAAATAATTTTTAGCACTCCTCAGTGTTTTGGGGGTGTCCTCCCTAATTGTGCATTAATATTTCTGGCTGTCAAAAGTCATATCTGTCAGCAGTATCTACTAAATAATTTTTAGCACTCCTCAGTGTTTTTGGGGTGTCCTCCCTAATTGTGCATTAATATTTCTGGCTGTCAAAAGTCATATCTGTCAGCAGTATCTACTAAATAATTTTTAGCACTCCTCAGTGTTTTTGGGGTGTCCTCCCTAATTGTGCATTAATATTTCCGGCTGTCAAAAGTCATATCTGTCAGCAGTATCTACTAAATAATTTTTAGCACTCCTCAGTGTTTTTGGGGTGTCCTCCCTAATTGTGCATTAATATTTCTGGCTGTCAAAAGTCATATCTGTCAGCAGTATCTACTAAATAATTTTTAGCACTCCTCAGTGTTTTTGGGGTGTCCTCCCTAATTGTGCATTAATATTTCTGGCTGTCAAAAGTCATATCTGTCAGCAGTATCTACTAAATAATTTTTAGCACTCCTCAGTGTTTTTGGGGTGTCCTCCCTAATTGTGCATTAATATTTCTGGCTGTCAAAAGTCATATCTGTCAGCAGTATCTACTAAATAATTTTTAGCACTCCTCAGTGTTTTTGGGGTGCTCTCCCTAATTGTGCATTAATATTTCTGGCTGTCAAAAGTCATATCTGTCAGCAGTATCTACTAAATAATTTTTAGCACTCCTCAGTGTTTTTGGGGTGTCCTCCCTAATTGTGCATTAATATTTCTGGCTGTCAAAAGTCATATCTGTCAGCAGTATCTACTAAATAATTTTTAGCACTCCTCAGTGTTTTTGGGGTGTCCTCCCTAATTGTGCATTAATATTTCTGGCTGTCAAAAGTCATATCTGTCAGCAGTATCTACTAAATAATTTTTAGCACTCCTCAGTGTTTTTGGGGTGTCTTCCCTAATTGTGCATTAATATTTCTGGCTGTCAAAAGTCATAACTGTCAGCAGAATCTACTAAATAATTTTTAGCACTCCCCAGTGGTTTGTGCTCAGAATGGATTCAAAGCAGTCCACATATGATCTAAATGAGCAACCAGGTTCTGTCACCAGTCCTGATGTTAGTGTTCCCAGTACGTCATCTGGCCAAGGCGATGTCAAACAACAGAGTGTTTTCAAATTAGTGCAAAAAACAAAAACCCAAAAAAATTTTACTGTATTGAAGCGAAAAAGAAGTGTAACTGAGCAAAAGTTAAGTGACGATAAAAAAAAAATTGCAAGCATGCCATTCTACACACGCAGTGGCAAAGAGAGAATGAGGCCTTCACCTTTGGCTATTAGTGGCAGATCCCAAAAAGTTACCCAGCCTACAATTGGTGCACAACTACTGTTACGCGTCAAAGCCGAGCTGCAAGATAACAGTGAGGCATAACAGGAGAATATTTGCTCTGATTTACAAATGACAACAATCCCTGTGGAGAGTCCATCCAACAGTGGGATGTCTAATCGTGAGCATTCTGCTGATGTGTGCCTTAATAGCCCGAGTGTAGCCGGTGATACCCAAATTGAGGATGCCACTTTGGAATTAGAAGAGGATGAGGGGGAGATTTGTGTAGGCGACCAGGGCGCTAATGAGGATGTTGATGAGGATGAGGTTGTTTGTGTAAGTCCTGCACCAGTGGCAGCAGTTCTGGCACGTGACAAGAAAAAGGCCATTGTCATGCCTGGGCATAAAACAAAAAAATCCACTTCTTATGTGTGGAATTATTTCTACCCAAATCCAGACAACAATTGTATAGCCATTTGTAGTGTATGTGAAGCCACAGTCAGTCGAGGGAGGGACCTTAACCATCTTGGAACCTCGTCTATGTTACGCCATTTAACGAGAGTTCATGGCAAAGTGTTGGGAAAAGCTGAAAGTTCTTCCCAAAAGAATACAAGCACTCCCTCATCAGCTAAGACCCTCCGCTCACCGACATACCGACAGCTACAAAATACACCCACCACACCATCCTCATCAATATCCTCAGTAGCGCTCGGAGTTAGCCCGGCATCCCACTTAAGGCTGGATGACTCCTGCACTATTATTGATTCCTCTGAAGAAAGCGTTAGTCCTGCTGCTGCTGGGGGTGAATCGTCATCCCAGAGGCAGGTGAATAAAATGAGCAGTCCTACATTTCAGCAATTAACTGTGAAACAATCATTTGCGAGGGGAAGCAAATATGACAGCAGTCACCCAGTCGCCAAGCGAATCACAGACGCCATGGCTGCAATGTTAGTGTTAGATCTGCGTCCAATCTCCACAATAAACGCAGCTGGTTTTTCACAGTTAATTGAGGTTTTGTGTCCGCGTTACAGAATTCCATCGCGACACCATTTCTCCCGTAAAGTTATTCCACAACTATACCAAAAAGTGTGTAAAATGTAGAGATTGCGCTGAAAAATGCCATTCTGCCCACTGTTCACTTAACCACAGATATGTGGACAAGTGGAAGTGGCCAAACCAAAGACTATATGACTGTGACAGCCCACTGGGTTGGTCATTCACCTTCACCAGCAGGAACAGCAGCAGCATGTACACCACTACGTAACATTTGTCACAGGCAGGCCACTCTTTGTATCACCGGCTTCACTAACAGGCATACGGCTGACAATTTGTTACGCAAACTGAGAGATGTGATTGATGCATGGCTTATACCACTCGGACTCTCCCCAGGGTATGTCATTTCAGTTAACGCCAACAATATAGTGCGAGCATTACAGCTGGGTGATTTCCAACATATTCCCTGTTTTGCTCACACCATCAACTTGGTGGTGCAGAGCTTCCTACGAAATAACCGTGAGGTGCAGGAGATGCTTTCGGTGGCCCGTAAAATTTCAGGCCATTTCAGGCATTCAGCCACAGCATGTAGGAGATTACAGCAGCTCCAAGAGCAGTTTAACTTGCCCTGCCACCAACTTAAGCAAGAGGTGGTAACTCGGTGGAATTCCACCCTGTACATGCTTCAGAGGATGGAGGAACAGCGCGAAGCCATCCAAGCATATTGCACAAGTCATGACATTGGGAAAGGAGGGGGGATGTATTTCACTCTTGCACAGTGGGGAATCCTTTCAGTGCTGTGCAAGGTGCTGAAACCATTTGAAGTTGTGACATGTGAGGTCAGTGCTGACTCTGCTAGTTTGAGCCAAGTCATTCCTTTAATTAGACTATTGGAAAAGCAGCTTGAGAAAATGAAGGAGGAGCTGAAAGCAAGCAATTCAGCAAAGTATGTTGGCCTTGTCGATCAAGTACTTAATTCGCTTCACAATGATCCTCGAGTTATTAAGATCTTGAACTCGGATCAGTACGTTTTGGCCACTGTGCTTGATCCAAGGTTTAAAACCTACATTGAGTCTTTACTTGTAAATGAGCGAGATGTGAACTTTTGCAAGGAGCTATTGCTCAGCAAGTTGGCCGCTGAACTGGGCCTCGGCTTGACGACGTGTCCTCCTTCACTTTCTCAAGCTGTTGCTCGTAAAAAATTAAATTTCCAAAAAAGAAGCAGGGAAGACACAGGGGGCAGACGAGAACAATTTAACATCTGGGCTGGTTTGAAGGATTTTTCAAAAAAATGTGTCACTTTGCCCATAACTCCATCCAATATGAGTATAAACATGCAAAGGATGGTGGAGGATTACTTTCAAGAGGTAGTTGATATGGAAATGTCAGACAGTCCCTTTCCTTACTGGGAAGAAAAGCAGGCCATTTGGAAACCCATGTACAAACTTGCTTTGCAATACCTAAGCTGCCCACCCTCCAGTGTGTACTCTGAACGAGTGTTCAGCACAGCAGGGAACTTAGTCAGTGATCGCCGTAGAAGGTTACTTCCCAAAAATGTGGAGAAAATGATGTTTATAAAAATGAACTACATCTTCCACGAGGAAGGCCTTCACCATCCAAGACATCCAAGCACTGACTGTTCTCTAATGGCGGATTCAAGCGGCGATGAATTGATAGTCTGCGATGATGACGTACACACTGATGAGGGTGAGGATTAAGCTGAAGATGATGCCGATAACATCTTTTTAAAACTTTCTATGTAAGTGTAGGGTGCAATCTACCCCCAAAGAGGAAAGGGACTTGTGGCATTTCCATATCACATACCATCTTGAAAGGCTGCTGTTAGGGCAATTTATCCTTAAGGGTAGGGTGTCATAGACAGAGTGACCCTAAACTGGCTTTGTCCATTTTTCATAATATTGTACAGTCTATAATGGCTGAATTTTTGGGTATTTTATACAAGTGGAGGGGGGCCTAGAGAGACAGAAACCAAACTGGCTTTTTCCATGTCAATTAATATTGTACAGTCTATAATGGCTGAATTTTTTGGTATTTTATACAAGTGGAGGGGGGCCTAGAGAGACAGAGTGACCCCAAACTGTCTTTCTCCATGTCAATTAATATTGTACAGTCTATAATGGCTGAATTTTTTAGTATTTTATTCAAGTGGAGGGGGGCCTAGAGAGACAGAAACCAAACTGGCTTTCTCCATGTCAATTAATATTGTACAGTCTATAATGGCTGAATTTTTTGGTATTTTATACAAGTGGAGGGGGGCCTTGAGAGACAGAAACCAAACTGGCTGTCTCCATGTCAATTAATATTGTACAGTCTATAATGGCTGAATTTTTTGGTATTTTATACAAGTGGAGGGGGGCCTTGAGAGACAGAAACCAAACTGGCTTTCTCCATGTCAATTAATATTGTACAGTCTATAATGGCTGAATTTTTTGGTATTTTATACAAGTGGAGGGGGGCCTTGAGAGACAGAAACCAAACTGGCTTTTTCCATTTCTTTACATATTTAACTATAAGTGTAGGGTGTAATATACATTCAAAGACGATGGCTGCATTGCCAATATGCATAGATGGAGAGGAAGACAATCTGTTTTGTGTGTAGAATAGGCCTACCAACGAAGAATTAAACTGTTTTTTTGGATGATTTATTACCTCAACAATTAGATTACTTGTCTCTAAAACAGTTGGAGCACTAAATTGGGTTAATTTAGGCCCAAAAACATGGATTTTCCCAAAAAATAGCAAAACAAAACCAAACAAAACCAAAACCAAAACCAAAACACGCAATGGCGGTTTTGCAAAACCAAAACCAAAACCAAAACACGACGGTAATCCAGATCCAAAACCGAATCCAAAACCAAAACACAGGGGTCAGTGACCATCTCTAATACAGACCTTGAGCACACTTGTATTATATGTGTATCTTGTCATTTTAAATCTGGCCACAGTGTGGCAGCAAAGTACCCTTTATCGCAAATAGAAATGGAGAGTGTTTTTTAATTGCTTGAAGAGCAATGACAATAGGGGTTTTTCCATGAATCTTAAGGATCTGAGAGCATGCAAGTGAAGCTCTTGAATCTTTATGAATGATTTAGTGTATGTGCCAGTATTATGGAAACTGAATCTTATAATTAGTGCAAGGCCCAGTGTCCACACTATCAAGGTACTTCTTCCACTTCCCTATGAGTTCTAGGTGAGTGAATAGAAGTTGTTAGGAGTGTTAACAGTTTTTGAGCACTCACCCTGGTTGTGCTTCTCAATAGAGTGCTACTGTGCTCTCACACAGCTATGTTGCTCTGTGTTCCAGTCAAAGAGATCGTATATCTCCAACAGTTATCGGATTTGCCCTGGTTCTTCAGATTTGTTACATTTTCTCCTTGTTCTCTAATGTAGCGTTATGCAGGAAGTGAGCTCAGGTGGTGGTTATAGCCTGTTCCCTGTTGGTACACGTAAATATCTAGGGTGACCCTTTCTCAAATGCCTTTTCTGGATTGTTGATCACAGGGAAATCAGGTAAGTGGCAGTAATTAATGGAGCCACGTTTACTTCAAATTTCATATCTGAAATCTTTACTTTTAGTTCAAATCTGACTGCCGGGTTGTTTGCGGTCTAGTACTTGGATCACAATTGGTTTGGAGTCATGTATTACCATGTGTGTCTTAATACAGGGGCTATATATTACCACAATGAGCCTATCAGGGTTCGTTTGTGTGGTTCCAAAGTCCCGATATCCAGGAAGTGTAGGCGGTGTGTCCCCAGCGAGTCTATTTATGGAGTGTCAGCTCTCTCGGTGGAGAATCGGTTTAGTGAGTCCAGGGCCAACAATTTTCGTCTCATTCATTATTTTCTGGTTCTTCTACAGCTGTAAAGTGAGGGATAGCATCCAGGGTTGTGAGAAGATTTTGATCTACTGGATCCAGAGCTGTGTCATATCTTCCCGCTATGGCTGCCAAGCCATGCCCCACCCCCTCATACTTAATTTTCTTATTTTATATATATTTTGTTATGAGATTCTCATGAAATTAACTTATATTCTTTCTCTCTCTCTCTTTCTCTCTGTATATAGTGAGACGGTGAGTGGTAGACCCTGCAAAGCAATGTATTTTATATGACATTGTCATGTGTGTTATAAGAAGGAGAGGATTTGTGTGGAGAGGATTTTGGAACTGAACTGTGATTCTGTTTGTGACCAGTGTTAGTAGAATACACTGGATAGTGAAGATTTGTTTTTTCCTGATACTTAAAGCTTAGAGAAGCAAGGTTAATCGGGTCACTATTAGCAGGAGAGAAGCCATTGGTGAAATTATAAAAATTACTTCACCTCTTGACAAAGCTATGTTTAAAAAAGTCAGAAACTTGTAAGTTTGTTTGGCAACACACAAAGACACATGTCCCGAGCAGTCACATGACTATCACAACAAACATTGTTGCTATAATCAGGAAAGCATCTACAGATTAACAAAAAAGTAGAGGAATATGATTAGTATATTGTTAAAAGGAAAAATAATAATTATGATAGATATGTGGCAGATTATCAGATAGACAATGTTATAATTTATAGAAAGAAGAAAGTGAGTTAGGAGAAATTATTCATCTAAAGTAGAAAACAAGAGACTTGCTTCACAGACCTTTTCCACATTGGCAACTTGTTTGGCCTAATGAAACACAGCAAGAGATATTATAATAATGTCCTAATGAACATTGATGCTGTGTATGTTTTGAAGGGAATACATGTGCTTATAAGATCTAGTTAGTAGTTGATGGGGAGTGCTGGGCCTCTATTACCATTTTGTGGTTCCTGAGATCGGTGGTAGTCTATATCCCGACTACAAACACACCGACAACATACACCCCGACATAAACACAACGAATGCAAACTCACCGACAGTGTTCTCTTTACAAACCTTGTGTACATTGTGCAGGCGGCGCCTATTGAAATTACTACCTTCATAGGCGGAGTGACAGCGCCGCACTTGACAGTGACGTCATTCTTCACAGACTGCATGTTGAATGGTCGCAGTTCTTCAAGATCTCTTTTTCAAGCTGTCAGAATTTCAACACTGTCGGTGGGTTTGCATTCGTTGTGTTTATGTCGGTGTGTATGTTGTCGCTCTTCTCATCATTGTGATAGCGTACAACACCCCCTGAGATACCTCTGGGTAAGTTGACTCTCAATTTAAAAACACACTGTTTGACCCAGTATATGGACTCTCAATGTTTAGAGTTATTATCACCCTATTGGCAGAAGCACCTTGGTGGGTGGCTTACTATTATGGTTCACTGAGATTCTAGTTGGATCCTTGTGATCCGCTGTGGTTTTGATACTACTCACCCTAGAGGCGTGGAGTCTAACAGCACAGAGGATCTTCCCCAGAGATCCCCGCAAGGAGATATGGACTTCACTGCCTCTGTACTGCAGGTCGCTGTCCTCGGGAATGAGTACCCGCGAGACCCAGGAGAGCGGGACCAGAGAAGAATAGACTTGATGCGATGTCCTGTAAACTGCTGCATGTTACCACTTAGGATAGTGGAGCAAGAACGCTGACTGAGGAGATCGATAAGCAGGCACAGGAACATGCTTGACGTGATGATCTAATAGCTGACACAAGGAATAGACTTGGTGCAATGTTCTTCAGGTTGACACAAGGTTTAGACTTGGTGCAATATTCTGCAGACTGACACAAGGAGTAGAGTTGGTGCAATATTCTGCAGACTGACACAAGGAGTAGACTTGGTGCAATAATCTGCAGACTGACACAAGGAATAGACTTGGTGCAGGGAGACTAGGAAAACCAGTTCTAATGCAAGCAGCGCTAAAGCAAAGTGACACAAAGAACCGCGACTGGAAGAGAGAAAGGAGGTACCAATAAGAGGACAGGAGAGGGCTTAAAAAGGTGAATGGTTCTGCACATGCACAGAATCCCTGGAAAGATGGCCGCCGAATCCAGCTGAATGGAGCAGGAAGCGGGGACCAGGTAAGCATGTCGGTCCTCGGGCCGTGAACTCGAGAATCCGGCGAGTGACTCTTACCATACATTTTCAAGTGTCTGTGACTGAGAATTTAGCATTTTTATGTGCCAGTAGAATAGCAGCACTTTTACTGGTTCATATCAGTGTACTGGGGGATTTTTCTTTGTATTTTTCATATTCTGGGTAACTTCACCCTTTCAAGCACCTGCTGTGAACCTATAAATTGAACCTATGAATTGATTGAGCAACTTCTATTTCTATATTGCTATTGGAGAGACTTTTTTGGTATTATTGGCTGATGGGGAGTACTGGTTCTCTATTGCCATTTGGAGATTCCTGGAGTACCACTTGGTAAGTTAGCTCTCAATTTAAAAACACATGAATGTATGATCCAGGCTCTCATTGTTTAGAATTAGGACCATCCTATAAGCAGAAGCGCCATGAAGTGGCAGGTGGCTTATAATGCAATTGCAAATATGTGCAACTGAGATTTCTGCATATGTATGTATAAACAGAAATAGAAACTTTTTTTACTGGTTGACAGCAGTGTTGCTGGGGAATATTTCTTTGTATTTCTCCTTTGTGGATAACCCCACCCTTTCAAGCACCTGCTGTGAACCTATAAATTGATTGAGTAACTTCATGTATATATTGAAGATCCAGTCAGTGCAAGGATGATTGAGTCTATAAGGCCAGTGTCCTGCAATTATGTTACCCTGCTATGTACTGACTGCAGTTGCAAATTGCCTGCCATTCTGACCATGCATTGTTTAACTACCATTTATTTTCCTGAAATCTGTGTACACTTAGATATCTTGCTCCTACATGCCGTTGTGTACTACTTGAGGCTGAAGCCTAGACATTGTTAGGTTTTCATCTGCTTTGCATTGTGCGTGTTACTTAGACATGCTATACAATTTGGTGTGTCTTTCTCTGAGTGCTGATTTTAAGGCTGCACTTTATAAGCTCTCACTTCTCCGGCACTTATAGCCAGTGATATCGTTATACGCCATCTCCCTGTTTCCTGTATCTGTGCCCTGTGTGCTTCTGATCTTGCATCAAGCAGTTTCTGGCTTTGCATTCAGCAGACTCCTGGTTCATGATACCTGGCTTTGCATTGTATGGTCTCTTGGTTCCTGATACCTGGCTTTGCAATTTATTGTCTGCTGGTTCCTGAAATCTGGCCTTCCATCTGCACGCTAATCATACAGCTATACACAGTATCTACAGGCATGGACTGCAGTAATTTTCATTGCTCACTCTGCAGGGCATTCGCAGTAAACACTGCGCTATACCCCTGCATTTCCACAAAGAAAGTATTATATTCCTACATTAGCACAAAGACTGTTATTTTACTGCATTGCTACAAAGCCTGATATATTACTGCACTGCCACAAAGACTGTTCTATTCCTGCATTACCTCAGAACCTGTGTTTTCAGCTGTATTGTTTTGATTACTGCAATATCCAATGTGCTTGTGCTCAGACCATCTTTATGTGAACTGCAATAAACTCCATATTGTTTTTACTACAATATCACCTTCTATTTCCTGTGAATTGCTAATACCCCATTCACACTGCCACAAAAACCCAGATTTTTGCCAGGGCAAGCCAAAGCAACCCAGGTGTATGCTCAGTGTGAAAGGGGTCCCTGCATCTACCCGGGTCTGATGACCCAGGAATTAGACCCAGGACTTTGGCAGGGTTATTCCCGGATCCGTCCCGGGTAGCCTTCTGTCTGAATGATGCGACCTGGGAATTTCGCATAAAGGAGCTGATTGGGGGTTAGGGATGCTGGAGGATGATGTCATTTCAATGCTGCAGAGAAGAGAGTGAAGAAAGCATGGCACATTGGCAAGAGGAAGAGGTGTGTGAGCTGTTGACCATTAGAGGAGAGGAGGAAATAAAAAAAGCAAATCACGGGCACTGTAAAAGATGCCACAGTGTACTACAACATTGCAAAAATTTTAACAGCCCGGGGATCAAGCGCAGCCAGCAGCAGGTTGTAAACAAGTTAAAGACACTTAGAAAACAGTACTCAAAAGTGCATGACCACAACCGCAGAAAGAGTGGTGCTGGCCGTATGGAATGGCCCTTTTATGAACAGTGTAATGTGGTCTTTGGCAATCCAATAGCACTGTCCTCCTCAAGCCGCCATGATGCATACAGTCCAAAACCTGAAGTCACTCAATCTAGCGTCACTTGTGAATAGTGATGATTCACAGGAAGAACTTGCAGAATTAGATACCTCAAATGTGCACGAAGACAGCATGAATATGTCTACAGAAGAATTGTCAGACTCACAACCATTCCCAGCGACACAAGCTGTGCCAGACACACAACCGTCACCATTTTAAATATAAAAAGTAAATTAAATAAATATATGAAAGTTTAACATTAAAAAACTAAACTTAAAAACATATGAAAACATGAACACGTATATGTTGCAATGTGAAGCAACTGTGCAGGAGGGAGGAGGCCTCGTGCACATATTAGCTTACAACACTGCTATTTTATTTTGCAGCAATATTCTTTCATCATCGGTAGCCCTAATGTTTTCTGTTTGTTTTTCCCATTTCTAGTCTACAATGATCCTCAAAGGAAGAAGAGGCTAAATAAGATGGAACAAGCAACAAAAGCCATGACCACAGTAATGGTTCAACAGCTCAATTGGATATGGCTATGTAAGCCCAAGATGACGCACATCTTCGACGCTTCATGGATAATGAGCGCAAGCTGCAGGACTCTTTCATTATGCAAGTAATGCGTATGCATGAGCGGATTCTCAGGGAAAACAGAGAATTTATGATGGCTTTCCTTGGTCGCCTGGTGCCAAAAGTACAAGGGCCTGCACAATCTCAACCACACTCTCCATACCACCTTGACGGGCCTTACCCCTTATATAATAGAGTGCAACAATTTTTTCCACGAAAGTCAGGCACGTCACTAAACACCCCACATCATCTTCAACAAATTCCTCCTCGTAATCCTGAGTACCCGGCTACTCCAGATAACCCTGAGTACCCAGCTACTCCACATAAACCTGAGTACCCACATTACCGTCAGTTATAGTTAATGGAAGTATATATTACAAAGTCCTAATGTTTGCCTAGAAAAATAATTAACCTTGCACTACTATTATTGGCACATGTTTGTCAAAGCTATATATATATGTAAATTTTTTTTTACATTTATAGTATACAGACTTTTGTGAAAACAAACGCACTTTTTTCTTTATATTGGTACATATGACTAAATTTATACCCTTTTCCAAAATGTTTTATATGTTGAATAAAAATGTTTTGGTCATCTTTGTGTAGAAAAAAAAGTCCCCTTGACCTCATCTTTGTCAGCCAATCATAGCTCCTCTTGTAATGACTCACACTTATTGCCAGGGCAGACCCAGCTTCAGTATGAAGGGGGTTGATACGGGAATTTCAAGGTGCAGTGTGAACGGGGTCTGATGAGCTGGGATGCACAGAGACTCGTCAAAAACCCGACTTCAAGAACCCGGGATATTTTTGGGGCGGCAATGTGAAAGTGGTATTACATACTTATTGAACTATTGTTGAACTATGTCCCTGCCTTGGTTTTGTCCAGTTGTACCTACGGCTATCTAACACTGAATTATTGCACTGCCCCGTTCCTACATGGTCTGTGTCCAGTTCCACTAGCTACTATCCAGCAATGAACTATTGCTGTGCTCTGTTCCTGCTGTTCCTGTGTCCAGTTCCACCTCCTGTTTTACCACTAAACGATGACAGTGCTCCGTTCCTGTGTCTGCTGTGTCTTCACGTGCTGAAGTTTGTGAATCAATGGTATTAAGGAGATGTAAGTGCCTTAAATGTCTTCACTGTGTGATTGTCGCTGTGTATTCTACTACAGTGTCAGCACTGTATTGCATTACAGCAGCTCATCAGCTTAAACCTTGTGTTTGCTGTTCCAGTTCCATGAGTCCAACTCATTTTGTTGCTGGTAATTGCTGGTCTGATTGTGAATACTTCTTCCTGCAAGCAATGAGGCAGAGTTTTATTGCAGTTTGTCTATTCCATAACCTGTGATTTCTTATTTGGGTGATGGATTTATTCTCTTGTAAGTAACAGCTCTGTACATTCCTGCAGCCTTTCAGCTTCCGCGTGTATTGGGACTTATGAGTGCCATTCAGGGTCTGAGAGTACATTCTGTTTGATTCAGTACTAGCATGGACTTATGTGGTGACTAGTATGAAGTTGTCTTACTTATGTGCTGCTAGTCACATGAAATTGAAATATTGATGGTCTTTGAATGATCTGTTACTAACAGGAATATGATCTAACAGGAATATGTATATATTTCTTGGGAAGTGACACGTTATTATCTATGCATTGTAAATACAACTATAATTCAGGCCTAGATGAAGTCCTGTTCTACAGTATGTAATGAAAAGAGTGCTGGAGATGACCTGATATTTAAATTGAAGACTGAACTTTTATAATTGTAAACCTGTGTTGTCTCTGTATTGTGCTACTTGGTGCCAGAGGGTCTCAGATGGGGTCTAATCCTGCTTGAGTTCAACATAGTTCCTGACACTTATGTTGATTAACAAAAAAGGCAAAGGAGTTCAGCAAGTTTTTTATTTCCTCTTTATTGTCTGTTAAATCACTACCTTTTGTACATTACTAGAACATCACTGCCTCTAAAAGTACTGTGTTATAGGAGGAGGCTTTTGGGGACCTGGTTGACAGTGATTTATTAAAATGCAGACCTTAACACCGGTTCTAGTAAAAGTATGGGATCACAAACTTGCATATTGAGTGTCCTATCTATAGTTCATACTAAGTTTTCTACTTAGAAATGGATATTTTGCATTGTTTTGAAAATGGAAGACTTAGTTTGTCCCAATTTTCAAAGGACCTCCTGTACCAGGATTTACCCTGAACAACTAATTATGTTCTCTCTTGTTTTAACATTGGCCCTTTGTATCAAAATGCAATTCTCACTTTTAATTATATAAGTAACATGGAGGATTTGTGTAGCCTCTCATCACACTGTCTCATAGTTGGAAATGCCCAGATGTTTTCTGTAGTTACAAAGTATTCTCAAAAGACCAATAATCACAATAATCAGGAGAACCACAGCAACAGACAGTCCAATAACAGCACCTGTAAAAAATAAAGATTATGTTTAATATGATAAGCGTAAAAACACAAAATTATTACAGCATTAGAATGGGTGTTTAGTGGAAAATGTCTCTGCCATGAAACCAGTGAAGTTTAATTAATAATAATCAAGGATTATTTGCATAAACACTGGGAATCAATAATTTGAGCACACTGAACTATTTTTTTATATCATAAAACTTTAGGACCTGTAACCAATGCTTTATATGATCACCAACACAGCCACTATATAAAGAATAGTACAGCTATGTCTCCCATGGCCTTGGAGCAGTGATGATTAACCGGTTCCTGCCGGCCACATGTTGCCCGCTGTGCATTCACCCACAGATGCTTCTTTCTTTTTGACTCGTCTGTCCTTTTCTCTGCTTTATCAGCCCCAGCTCTTGTTCACTGCTTTATGTCCAACCAAATTTCATCTGTGGAGCCTGATCTTATTACATAAGTAAGGGTGGCTGAGAGGTCTTGCCATAACTTTAACTTTTAAACTTAACTTTCATTATACTTTAAAGTTCCTTTTTAGTTTCATTAGACTGGGGTCTAATGGAGCACACTGATATCCAAGAACTAAATTGGGCTGATTCCAGTAAAACGCCAATTTGAGCATATACATGATAGCAACAGCACAGAGTAGTGATGTGAGACTCATGTCAAACTGGTAGAACATGGCCTCTATATCAAAAAAGCTATCAACTTTTTGATCAATAAACTTGTGGTTGAGAGTTTTGAAGTACAGGAAAATATATTGTCTTTCAGCCCAACTTCACTATACAATGGTCTGTTGTGAGCTGTCTATGCTTATATTTTAATACAGTACTTTCTTCTTCTTTGTGGTGTGAAGAGTTCAAGAGTATATTACTGTTTAATAAATACTAAAACAGTGAACATTTTCATGCATATGTCAATATACTTCTTATGAGCACAAAAAGTGATGTAAAAATAACAAATAAAATAATGTTAAATAAAAACAACACTTTGTCTAGTATATTGCAAAACAAACTATGTTTTTTGTTTCAACATTGCAAAAATACATAAAAGGTTATTTGCTAACATAGCTCACAGGTGTACATCTTCACTACATCCATAGCAAACAAACTCTTTGTATGCCCTATGATACTGGAAGGGCACCTATTGATCACTGTAACACATGTACAATACTCATTATCAGTAACTTAAAGATTTGGGTTTTTGAAATGGTAAATAGACTCCTGAAACAATAAACTGTGGTTTACTGATTAAGGGGTCTATTTATCAATGGGTCTAAAGCCCTAAATCCATCTAGTGAAGACAAGTCTTTGCTGGGGAAAGAAAAAAGACATTCATACAATTAACAGTTCAAAAAAATTGATTTAATCACATAAACATATATCTAGAAGTGACAGTGTGATTGGAAACCAATAATTGTGCCTGCTAGTTGTTTTGTTATGGATTTTTCCAGCTGTCAGCCAAAGTTTTCAGTAAACTGTACAACCACTAGAGCCCTGGCTAGAAATTTTAGTGCCTGGGGCAAGGAGGAAAACTGACACCCTCGACTTTAATTAAATTAACCTAAAATATTCATTATCCTGCGCTCCCCTTCAGCTATGCGCCCTTGGCATTTGCCCCTGTTGCACAGCCCTAATTATGGTCCTGACAACCACTTACTGTTGCCCATCTCCAGTTACCTCTGTGTGTGTGAAAAGCAGCTTAATTCAACTGGCAACTGGTTAGGTGTTTTTTTTCTTTCTCTTTTTATATTATGGATTGAATTTAATGGTTTTACTAAGGAGTTCTCCTATGGTTTAATGATTGCAATACAGATCTATTTATAATATTGAATGCCTTTTAACTACCCCACATCCCACCATAATATCATAGACTTCCCTGTAACTTCTGATTTATATTTCCTGTGATGGCAGAATTGAGTGTTGGTCACTGTTATTATTATTATTATCGTATGTTTTGCAAGGCGCACAAAGTGCTTAGCAGCACCGTACAGTTGGGAAAACAGGACAAACATAAAACAGGGACTTACAAGATAGACAAAATAAATGCAGACATTAAAACAAAGGGTATAGAGGACCCTGCTCATTAGTCAGCTTACATTCTAATAGGCGACAGCTGAAACGAGGAGCAAGTGTGGCTCAAAGTGGCGATAGGGACAGTTGTGAGAGGGTATAAAGATTTGAAGGCTGTGGGAAAGTGGTCGGTATATTTTGTTTCAGTAATGAAAAACATTCATCCAGTGTTGGTGACTTATACACTTTGGACATATGGTATAATAGCTTGATGGAAGGACAATATATATATATATATATATATATATATATTAGAGCCAAAGAACGATATTTGCCACAGTTCCCCTATAAGGAAACAGGTAGGAACCAGTTAGTCTGCAGCAGCAGGCTGCAGACAGGGTTATGTTTTCCCTAGGTTCCTCTTTTAGCACATACATACACAGGTGTTTCACATGGGTGTAATCGGTTTGCTTTGCTCTGATTTGTTGTAGTGCTGAGGTGGAGGATAAAGGCACTGTCTGTATGTGTGGGTGGGACCACTGATGCCAGTAAGTGGCCAGCTTGCAGACAGGGAAGTTGTGTCCAGCAAGATGTAGGTGGTGGAGATTTTTGTGTTACTGTTTCTGGATGACTGCTGTACCATTGCTGGAGCTGTTTACCATCCTGACAACTGCAAATAAACCGTTAAATGGTTCAGCATACTAGTGTCCGATTCCTGTTACTGCTGTACTTACTCACACGGGTGAAGGTTCTATGCCTCCCAATGAGGACTCAGACTGGGCAGGATTGACTAACTTGTTTCCACTAAGAGAATTTGGCCGAGACCAACTTGGAGATGTTGCCATAGCTAATGTCTATAAGAATGTGGTTGAGATTAATGGGGTAGAGAAGGCTAACAAGCCTGCAGAAGGTACTGCCTATTATATTGTAAAGAATGATATGTTGTATTGAGTTGCTAATGTACAGGGTAGAACTGTAGAGCAATTGTTAGTGCCGCAAATCCATACATCACTTGTTCTCAAAGCTGGACATACACATCTGTGTGGGGGGCACTTGGGGCAAGATAAAACACGGGTTCAGGTTCTACTGGCCAGGAGTGTACAAGGCAATAAAAAGGGTTTTGCCGGATGTGTCCAGTATGTCAGAGAACCTGTCCGAAGCCAGACTATCGGGCCCCGCTACTTCCCATCCCTGTTGTGCAGACCCCCGTTTGAGCGTATTGGTATGGATTTGGTAGCCCCATTAGAGAAGTCGGCCTGTGGCCATCAGTATGTATTGGTCATAGTGGACTATGCCACCATGTATCCCAATGCTATACCTTTGCGCAATATAAAGTCCAGTAAAATAGCAAAAGAACTTCTTTTATACGATACAAATAGAACTGAAATAAATAGGCGCAATAAAAAAAACTTTAATTCTTTTTTTATCATAGATTCTATATTAGACCTTTAAGGTTCTCTATGTGCCGGAACAACATTCCCCTTTGAACTTAAATAAATCTGAAAAGCATGCTACCTGTTCTATCCTAATTACTATTGATGTACACAGTAGCAACATATCCTACAGCACTATATTGTATGGATAAATACATGAAGATGATGTGTTAGCACTTTTATAATACAGAAATGACTGCATTTTGAGTCAGTATATGTCAAAAGTGAGTATCTTGATACAGTCCTAATCCTATTTCCATATTTTGGTGTACATCAGCATCACCATTTATTTATATAGCGCCACTGATTCCGCAGTGCTGTACAGAGAACTCACTCACATCAGTCTCTGCCACATTGGAGCTTATAGTCTAAATTCCCTAACATACACACACAGACTAGGGTCAATTTTGATAGCAGCCAATTTAACCTACTAATATGTTTTTGGACAGTGGTAGGAAACCAGAGCACCCGGAGAAAACCCACGCAAACACAGGGAGAACATACAAACTCCACACAGATAAGACCATGGTTGGGAAGTGAATTCATGATCCCAGCGCTGTGAGGCAGAAGTGCTAACCACTTAGTCACCGTGCTGTACATCATGAATGCTTACTTTTTCTATTTACAATTGTGTACATCTACCACTTCTTTCTTTATTTTTTAGTGTCCTTGTGTTCATCTTGGTGTTTCTTGAATAATGCCCAAGACATTCTATGCCAGGCTAACCTGTGACACTCCAGGTGTATATAGCAGCTTATTGCTGGAAGGGTATGCTGGGACTTGTAGTTTCACAACACCTGGAGTGTCACAGGTTAGCCAACACTGTTCTATGCATAGGAGTGGAAAGAGACTGGAATAGCAGCATTACAAAGGTTCAAAAATTCATCTGGCCACTATCACTTTAACTTTTGGAAAGCTAATATATGGTTCATTTGTAACACAGAGTGAACAAAACAATTGTTGTATTGCATTTGACAGAATTTAAAAGTGCCATAACACCAACTTGGAGGCTGTTCCATGTACAGCGTTAGGATTGTAATCATACCTGAGCTCTTATTCCCCTCCACTTTAGCTCCACATTCTTTATCCCAGTCTTGCACAATGATTGAGGATGTCAGATCAGTAAATTGTGCTAAAGGACAAGATGAAGAGCATCCTGGCAAAGTGATTGGGTATGGATCTAGTGACGAGTCATTCCGGTAGAACATTTCAATGCTGTAGTGGCTGGAAGTTTAAAAATAAATAAATAAATACAAATTATATATAGCTATCTATTGCTATATATATTTATGAACATTGATAAGATTCACATGAAAGTATAAAAAAATGAAAATTATTGTATGTAATGTATTTGCTATGTTCATGCTAATGTATATAAAGCATAACAAAGTTCTTCGTATTTGTTTTGTTTTCTTTTCCCAGAAATATCCACAGCGACATAAATATCAGCTTTCTCCTGTTGGTAATTTTTGGTGAATCTTGGTTGTATTTTTGTTTTGGAACTTAATCAGATTAATACCTTCTAGCTGGAGAGAATGATTTAACATATTTTTAAATTGTGTAAATGTATAATTTGCATGAAATGTGTAAATGCATTGACGTGCCAATCTATAGCAATATAATCACATACTCTGGTGGCTTCAGATTGATCAGTATTATATATCTTTGAGATGTGGTAAAAATGGGTAGAAACACATTGACTGGTTTCTTGTCCTATACCAGGACACTCAGTCTGTTTCTGAGGTTATACTTCCAATGAATATGTTTGACTTGCTCAGTATGTGAAGTACAATAGACACAGGTTAACAGGCAATGAAAAAGGTTGTGGAAAAGTTGAAGCAAATCTGTGCTCACAACTATGTTAATATACCACTCCATTTTATGTGCTACCTACCTTTCATTATCCTGGTAAAGCTCAAAAAAATGACAAGCGGCATAAGGGGGAATTTTTCCATTGGACACATTTAAAGCCATCTGGAGAGCAGCTATGGTGGTGTCATGCTGGAAGAGACAAACATGGATTGTCTAATAAGTAAAATTAAAAACATTTAAAACCAATTTTTTTGCTTATGGTAAAAATATACCCAATATGTAACAAATAAAATTAGTTTACCTCTCTGACATACAGTCAGGAGCATCACCATATTGCTAATTATAATTAAAGACAAAAATCATCATCATCATTTATTTATATAGCGCCAGCAGATTCTCTAGCGCTTTACAATTGCGAACAAACAGTAATAAAACAATACTGGGTAGTACATACAGACAGAGAGGTAACTGAATGTCTAATAAAAATGATAAAATAAAAAAAAAGTTTAGTAATATGCCATTCCTTTTAGTCATTACCATTACCAGGGCACATTTTAATACATTCATAAATTAAATATTAAGAGCTTCCCCAATTGTTGCTTTTCACATCTGCACTTATTTTGTCTATCTTATATGTCCCTGTTTTATATTTGCCCTGCTTTCACAGGCTGGTACTGTGATGCAAATCAACAACAACAATAATGATTATAAAAATGAGTTGGAAAATTATTTAGGATAATTAGAACTTTACTTGTTCTAAAATATACTATATCTTGATGTAAAGTCAATAGTGATATATATTTTGTAATGGGATCAGATACTGTCATTAAAGGGAAATTATACCAGAGAGATAGGTAACATGCACCTCTCCAACTGCTGTCAAACAGCCTTGCTTGTTAATCAGGGGTGGTGGTTGTAGTGAGAAAATTGCCTCAGGTAGGAGCTTGTGGTAGACAGCACAATGTAGGGATTCAATGATCAAAATGCAAATATTCTTCCTTACGAACTCTAAGGGGTTTTTGTATCAAGTAAAATACGGAGGAAATAGCGGCACATTTCTACTCTTTCCTCCATAGTTGCTTCTGGGTGGCCATCTGTCGGGGGTCATAGGTAGAAGAGGAGTCGAGAAAAGAAAAGGTGTCTCGCATGATATTATTAGAATGGGACATGTTGCACCCTCAAAAGCTGTCCTCTGTCACCTTTACTATCATCATCATCACCATTTATTCGACTGCTTATTATCAGCGCCACTGATTTCGCAGAGCTGTACAGAGAACTCGCTCACATCCGTCCCTGACCCATTGGAGCTTACAGTCTAAATTCCCTAACACACACACACACACACACACACACACACACACACATAGACAGACAGAGAGAGACTAGGGTCAATTTTGATAGCAGCCAATTAACCTACTAGTATGTTTTTGAAGTGTGGGAGGAAACCGGAGCACCCGGAGGAAAGCCATGCAAACACGGGGAGAACATACAAACTCCTCACAGATAAGGTCATGGTCAGGAATTGAACTCTTGACCCCAGCACTTTGAGGCAGAAGTGCTAACCACTTAACCACCATGCTGCCTTTACTATGCTTTTGAACAGAGCTGTATTATATGAATTACATAAATAATACATATGGTGCTGCTCTACTCCAAAAATGAATCACTGGGGCTTTATATAAATTAGAACATAAAACTCTAGTTTACTCTTTCTATCTTGTAAGTAAATAAAAATAAGTAGTAGTTAATTATAAAGCCACTAATATTCTTGCTTCAGAAGTCAAAATAACTGTTTCTGCTTTGCAGGTAAATGTGAAAATGAAGAGTGAAAACATCAGACCCTAATAGTGTACACTACAGTAATTTAACTTTTTAGAAGATGGTAAAACATAAGCAGAAGCGTTGTCTCAGTAGCGATCACAGACAGAAATGGTTAGACAAAGCCTGTTAGTAATGCTAAGAGACTATTCTGTAATTGAAATAGTCGTTGGGTTGCACTGTTCATTTAGTCATTTCATTCCAGTGAATTTCACTGGTTGGGGGTCTCGTGATGTTCATTGTACAATCTTTATTGTACAATCTTTAGTAAACACCGATTTGATTTTGCTTTTTCAAATTCACAGCTTGCGATTGCCTTTCACAGTTCACGTTTGAGGTTTTCTGCTTGTTGAAAATGTTAAAGTAACTTTAAAATATAAACAACTACATTTTATAGTATTTTTAATATTTCTAAATTGAAACAGCAAACATTACTCGAGGATTGCCGTTTACGTTTGAGTTTCACAGTAGAAAAGTTAGTTTGAACATTTTCGATCCTGTTCAACCGTGTGCAAACTGGCTTGCCCATGTGCTACACATATTCAAACAAAGTGAGAAGCAAAAAGGATTAATTAGGTGCACTGGAGCTCACTGGAATTATCTATTATTTAGTAACTGTGGATACAGAATTAAAACATAACTTTTAATGGTCACTAAAAACAGTGAGATATGTTGTAATATCCTTTATAAAAACAATTGTGTGAATAAAATTAGCTGGATGCACTCTTTGTATCTGTAATATATATATATATATATATATATATATATATATATATAAGGCAGATTGTTTGGATAAAATCAAATTTTACTAAAAACGTTTGGTAAATCTAAAGTTCAAGAATTTCTGTTGGAGTTACGAACTGTAGATCTGAATTGACAAACTGGTTAAGAAACCGTTTTATTCAGTTTTGTGCTTCTCTACTACCTAAGTGAGAAGCTTTGTGTTTGTGGGTCTGCTCCTGACTGTGATGATATTAAGCAACAAATTGTCATTTATCAAAGAGTAGACGAAAAGAAAGTCTGACTTACAACTTTATACAAAATGAGAGTGAACATAGACGATATGGAACTTCCACAACAAAATACATACCGCCGAATACATAATTAGCTTCAGTTTTCCAGATGGAGTCATTGTAGCATTCGTAATATTTTTTAAAATTGTACTCAGTAGAACACCTGCAAACAATATAGTACATTGTCAGAAACACTGTCATAAAGTACAGCATATACACATTGGTCGGAGTGAGCTGGTATACAGTGTTATGCCTATCTCATTCCATTTTCAAATATTTTTGCCAGGCTCAACATAACAATATTGTAGCTGGATTACAGTGTAGAAGACAAAATAACCAGAATTATGCTTTACAAAAAGATTCTTGATAAGCAAAAATGTCTTTTTAAAGTTTTTACACTAATAAACTTCTTTATTCTTCTACCTTTAACAGACAACCTCTTTTCTCCATTTCATTTTTATCAAGCATTTGTCTCAGACCTTTCTTTGTTGTTGTAGTTTGACTGGGTATAGAAAGTTGCAAACCTTAGCATCAAAATGCAATACTGCACAAAGTAAAGTTGAATATATAAAATGACATAGCAAAAAAATCTACAAGTTTCAAGGACATGGATTTCCCATATCTGGCAGTGAGGGTCATTAATGGAAAAAAAAGGTGCAGTGCAAAACTAATTTTATCCTGTTTTGTGACAGTTGTTGTGCTCAAGACATCACCCCACCCCCTTCATCCCTTGGGCTTTTTGACCAGGGCTGTAAGACGTACGGAAGAGCCCCGAGAAAACCGATTGCATGTAGCAACCAACCATCAGGGCTGTGGCTAGTGGGAAAGTCACATAGTAAAATATTCTACATAGGTGGCAGTGGACGTTTACGAACATTGTGCACAATATTAGATATTAGCTTTTAGCAATCTGTTAATGTAGTTGACTTACAAAAACTGATAGCTGACTCTTTGCTATTGGTTACAGTACAACATTGCTTTTTGCTCCATGTTTTTAACTAAGCCACATAATGTATTGTAGGGCAGTATTATTAAAGCAATATTTAATAATCTAATAGAATTTTCTTAACCCATCCGTTGCTCAATTAGATGGAGAGCAGTTTAAGTTACCTCCCTGCAATCTGGATTTTTCATAGTGCTTGTGTATTCCAAAAAAAGAAGACATGGATATGTCAGACAGATGAGAGAGTTTGTCCATAACATCCTTTGTGACCCATTCAGGAAGAGAGTAGTTATGATATCTCTGCAACAAAATAGACATTCGAATGATTGAGGCATATAATTTTACAGCTGATATTTAAATATTCTTGGGGTAACCATATGCAATGTGCTTTACTTCCTTTTTAAAAATATGTATGATACTAAATTATGAATATAATCTTTGTGATACAGTGTTAAAGAAAATCAATTCAATTAAATAAGTTATCTGGATCAGCTGAATAGATAATTGAAGAGTCCAAAGGAATTTTCTTCCCATTTTAAAGAAAATTAGAGCTTCAGTATGAAACTGAGACCATAAGTAAATATATGTCTTTCCCTACTATTTATCTGATTCCATTGGCTTAATGGATGATTGTTTTCGTTAATTGTTTTGTTTTAGTTGTTGTGTTGTAGCAAAAAGAGAGAGGGGTGCTTCATACTGTATAATTCACAATTTGTTAGGGTTTTTTATTTTATTTTTCAATTAATACAATATATAATATAGGTTACAATATAAATAATACAATTTAAAGAATAGGTATAACTATAATTGTTAGATCAGGGGGTAAATGTATCAAGCTGAGAGTTTTCCGGCGGGTTTGAAAAGTGGAGATGTTGCCTATAGCAACCAATCAGATTCTAGCTGTTATTTTGTAGAATGTACTAAATAAATGATAGCTAGAATCTGATTGGTTTTTCAAACCCGCCGGAAAACTCTCAGCTTGATACATTTACCCCCAGGTTTGTACATGTAAGCAATGAGCTACTGATCCAAGGATTCAAAGTCTTGGAGAGATCTGGTAATAATATTGCTATAAATGGATCTTGCTAGGAAAAATCCTGCAGATTGTGAATGGAACCATTCAGAGTGGAGTCCTCATTGGACTAACCTTTTTTGGATTACTCATTTTAGAGGAAACATAGGCTACATGAGATTCCCCTAATACAGAATAGGTTGAGCAGTGCTAAATGTGAGCATGGGACCCGAATATATGTAAGACCATATACCTACATTTTGGACTGATGGCGTAATTTGCACTGTGATTAGCGTCATAGGGCCATGATGATTTGCATTAAAATCACATCATCGAGGCCCTGCCCACTTCTGCAAAAGTGAAATTCTGGAGTCTCTCAGACTTTCTGGGAGAGTAGGCAAGTGTGGTCATGACCCTGCTAAATATAGTGAATGCCCCAAGAGAGAGAAATACTACTAGTGGAAAGAGAGGGAATTTAGCCAAATGCATTTTCGAAGTGAAAAAACCCTTTAAGGACTGAGCACCAACAAAGCTCTTCAGAGTGCCTGTTAGAAGCGAGATGGCATTTAGTAACCATACAAATACATTGAATTTAATGAATAATTGTACATCTAGTTCAAATTGTCATTTACTGGACTCTTGTTATACAATAGCAAATTGCAATTATATTATTTACCTCACAAGACAAAGCATCATATATTATCCACGAGGTGAACGTTTCATTTAATTGCTCAGGTGAATAGCCAGTGTGATTTTGTAAGATTTTTAAAACGTCCTGTAACAAAAATCAAAGCAATGTGTGTAAGTATGATAAAATTATCTACATTATCTATTACTCATCAGCTGGTCATACCACCTTTTGGGGGGAAGATGATATTTTATTTATAGTGGATAACAGGATAAATGCCTACTCCCTCTTGTTCTGTGTTGGTTTTGTTGAGTATTCCATAGGCCAAAGCATGCAAGGAAGGATATTCTGAAAATGTAGGCATGGAGGAGTGATTGACAGCTTATGTGAAAAAAACTTTTAATACCTAAAATTAAGTGTATTACTTTCTTTGTGACCCATAAAATTCTACATATATCTGTTTAAGTAAAAAGGTGGTATGGAGCTGTTGAGATGCTAACTACCCTTCTCATATGTCTTACTTTCCCCTCCATGTACAGCTAAAGACTTTACCTTTGTACCTGCCATCTAATGATTTCCTTCATTCCTTATCATATTGTTAATACAACAACAAAGAGCATCTGTCACGATCTGCCTCCTGCAGCTCCTGTTTGCCAGGAGCTATGTTGGTCTTTTTGGATACATTTAGCCTACAGTACCACCATGCCACCAAAGGGGTTACTGTGGCTGTGGCGCTTGAACTGTTTCCCTTCCTGCTGAGCTAAGCTCGTTTTCCCCAGATGATTCACACCTGCTGCTACTCCTTATAAGAGTCTCACCACCTTTATAGAGGTATCTGTCCCTGCAACCCGCAGGCTACTCATCTCACCACCTTTCCAGAGGTATCCAACCCTGCAACCCGCAGGCTACTCATCTCACCACCTTTCCAGAGGTATCCAACCCTGCAACCCGCAGGCTACTCATCTCACCACCTTTCCAGAGGTATCTAACCCTGTAACCTGCAAGCTACTCTTCTCACCACCGTTCCAGAGGTATCCAACCCAGCAATCCGCAGGCTACTCATCTCATGATCACTTTACAGTATTGCCTACTGTTAAGATCTGTGGTTATATTACTGCCTTACCAGTTATTGCATCCTGAACCTGTATTACCTGTGTTTCTAATAAAAACACTCCGTTCACCTACTTTCTCTCTGTGAAATCTCTCCGCTGCCATCAGGGAACCCTGATGGCAGCGGAGAATGCCTTGTGCCGAGCAACAACAACCAGAGGGCATACAGTCTAAATTCTCTAACACACACAGACAGACACACAGACTAGGGTCAATTTGATAGCAGCCAATTAACCTACCAGTATGTTTTTTTGGCGTGTGGGAGGAAACCGGAGCACCCGGAGGAAACCCACGCAAACACAGGGAAAACATACAAACTCCTCACAGATAAGGTCTTGGTCCGATTATTCTTTTTTATGCAGCCAGTCCAGACCAGAGCTTGTTTATTGACCTCACTACAGATCTCGGCCTGTCCTGACTTGTATCTTGGACTGTGTCCTTCTGCTCTTGCTACTATCTGCTTCTTTCTTTCGTGTCCTGTCAACCTTATCAGCAATATTGTGTTCAATAAACCTCTAATACCACAAGTTAAAACCTGGGGGCAACTGAGTACCTTTGGAACATATTGCATTTTTTGGAAATTGGCCTGCTATAGGCAAAGACCTCATGAAGAAGGTTCTATATTATGCCATCCAATATTGCGCTGGCACATTTGCAACTAAATATAAAATGATCCAACATTGCTGCCTATGTATTTGGTGTAAAAAGTACCACCCAATTAGCAGACAGGTCACATCATGCTCATTATTATTTGTATATATAATATTTGATAATACCAATATATGATTAGGAATAGAAGAACTCATAAACAAAGATAAGAGAATACCAGCACTCCTCATATGTGAGAAAAAGGCTGCCAAAGAATGGGGAGAGGGAGAGGAGATTCCTAATCCTCTCAAAATAATACCAGTAGAAATAAAATCACTCCCCGGCACTCAAATAAAGTGAATAAAAATAAATAAATTTATATGTATTGTTTAAAATATAAGCACAGTAAAAAAGGAGGTACCACAACGGCAAAACCCAATTAAAACACACATGTATTATAGTATAGAGAATAGATCATGTCTGCAGACAATATTACACAACGATTTGTAAAAAAATTGATTGAAAATAAACAGATAAAAAACCATAAAACTGGATCCAGAAAAAATATATACATAAAGAAACAAATCCAAAAAAGAAACAAATCCAAAAAAGATGGAATCCAGGTTACTTTTTTTAGGACGCAACCTGGATTCCATCTTTTTTGGATTTGTTTCTTTTTTGGATTGTCTGCAGACATTATCTATTCTCTATACTATAATACATGTGTGTTTTAATTGGGTTTAGCCATTGTGGTACCCCCTTTTTTACTGTGCTTACATTTTAAACAATACATATAAATGTATTTATCTTTATTCACTTAATTTGAGCACCGGGGAGTTATTTTATTTCTCATAGAAGAACTCATTGCGCACTTTACTTGCCTATTATCCATCCGTAGCGCCATGTGGCTATACTATTGTTGAGGATGTACTTGGCATATAGCTATGATTAATGCATATGGAATAAGGTCAGTAGAGATAGAGGGATCTCTTGAATAATAATAAGGGAATCACTAGAAATAGTAAAAGAATCAAACATATGAACAGAATAGCAGAATGTAGGGTGCACTACAGGGATACTGCTGTGGAATATCTGGTCTTAGTACAGTACCTTTTTCATTTTCAGGTTAGAAGACATTTTTACCCATATTTTCAACTGGTTTTCTAAAACAAACTGGTCTATCTCTTAATTGGTGGATTAAATCTAGTGTCAGCCCAATAGTATTTAGTTGACATAATCTCAAAAACACTATTAAAAAATGACCATTCTGTCCCCTCATCCCAATTGCAGCAATTCTCATACAACTACAGAATGTTCTCAAGTTATTTGGAAAATACAGAAAGCCCCTAACCCAAAGGTAACTCTAGGTTGTAATGGTCATATTTGTAATACTACACATTTGTAATATTACACTGTTTCTATTATGTTTTAAAGTTTTTACCATAACTGCTTACAGCCATTTTCAATTTTATTTCCAACAGTCCAAATTCCAGGCAAAATGTCATCAAAAGTGTTTTTTAATATATATTGTGCACTTTTTTTTTTTAAAAAAAAAATATTATTATTTATTTATTTGTAAGGCACCACAGATTCTGTAGCACCGGATACAGAAGCAAGTAACAATTACAATCACAGAGTGCAGCAAAATGCATGACAGGACATACAAGGACAAACAGTGGACAGACATGGACAATAATTAGAGAGGACCCTGCCCGCGAGAGCTTACATTCTAGGAGGGGTGGTGAGAGACAGTAGGTCCAACTGGGAGAAAATGGAGATGACAGGCAAAGGAAGAGAATGTGAAGGATAAGATGGTCAGGAGGTGGTAGGATAGGCGAGCTTGAAATGGTGAACTTTGAGTGAGCGTTTGAAGGACTGAAGGTTGGGGGAGAGTTGAGTGAGGCATGGCAGGAAGTTCCAAAGAACAGGGGCAGCACGCTAGAAGTCTTGGAGGTGAGTATGGGAGGAGGTAATGAGAGGTGAATTGAGGAAAAGGTTAGAAGTGGAGTAGAGTGGTTGGGTAGGTATGTACCTTGAGCCAAAGTCAGAGATGTAAAGGGGAATAGTGTTGGTTAGGGCTTTGTAAGTGAGGCTAAGGAGCTTAAACTGAATTCTGAAATGGATAGGGAGCCAATGAAGGTTTACGCAGAGGAGTAGCGGAAGGTGTGTGACGGGAGAGGAAAATGAGCATAGTCACAGCATTCTGTATGGTTTGAAGTTCAGAAAAGTGAGAATCAGGAAGGCCAGTGCGAAGGAGGTTGCAATAGCAAAAATGAGAAATGATGAGTGAATGGGCCAGGATTTTGGTTGCTCCCTGAGAGAGGAAGGGATGAATTTTCATTATGTTACTAAGAAGGAAGTGGCAGTATTTGGTAAAGGACCGATATGAGGTGTAAAGCTGAGGACAGAGTCGAGGGTGACTCCAAGGCAGCAGGCTTAGTTGACAGGAGAGAGAGTTATGTTGTCAACTAAGAAGGAGATATTGGGAGGGACAGCAACATTGGTGAGACGAAAGATGATGAGCTCGGATTTGGAGATGTTGAGTTTCAGGAAGTGCTGTGATATCCAGGTACTTACAGTCGATAGACAGCTAGATACTTTGGTTAGCAAGGCGGGCGAGAGGTCAGGGGAGGAAAGATAGATTTGTGTGTCATCAGCATAGAGGTAGTTTGAGGCCAAATGTCACGGGCACTAGGAGTCTTTACCCAGGGATCACCAGGTGATAGGCTTACCAGAGCAAAATAGGTGGTATTATGGTACTCTGGTAGCAGGGTGATCACGGAACAGGAAATAGCAGATGATGAGATGCTCAGGAAAGTCTATGACTAGCAGCACTGGTAATATGGAGGTAATAATACACGAGGAACTGTATGGACACAGGACACGTGAAGGTAGTCAGTGGTCTGCGGTAGCAAGTTGTACCACTGCTATAGTGAGGAGGAATGTCCAACAGAAACGACGAGGTGATGAGAGTCAGCGGTCTGCGGATAGCAAGTTGTACCGCTGTCTTGAGTGAAGGAATGGAATCCAAGTGGAGGTATCCGGGGAGTCAGTGGTCTGCGTTAGCAAGTTGTACCACTGCTATGTGAAAGGATACTGGAACAAGTGACACAAGGAACAGGGATCAGTGGTCTGCCTCTAGCAAGTTGTACCACTGAATATATATGTGGGAAGGAGCACGGGGAGAGACTGCAACACAGGAGATACACGGGCACCTTAAACTTGATCCACAATAATATGCACAATATATAAATGACTGAACAGCACTGTAATAATAGAAAGTCTCTTGAGGTAATCCGGCACAAGATAACACAGTCAATGATGGCAGTAGACTCAGCGGATAGCAAACTCCAGAGAAGAACCAACACAGTCCAGCAAGATATGCAATACACCAGCACAGTCAATGAGAAGTATGCATACCGTGGTTCAGAAGCAGGCTGTCAGACAGGAGTGCAGAGATACCTGAACGGCAGGAGGCCGGCAGGATGCGAAGTCCCTGGATGGATGAAGCGGTAGTCAAGTAGGTGCAGCGCACAGGTAGGTAGACCAGCAGGGAAACAAATACACAGGAATCAGTAGAGTGTGGAACTGGACTCCTGGAGGACCCTGAAGAATAGCGATGGTCTAGCTGAGAGGTAAGTAGTGAGACACGAATCCAATGCTGACAGGCGGGTAGAGACCAGCGGAAACACAGGAAAGCATGGAGAGTGGATCAGCAGTTGAAGGACGAGTAGAGCTGAGGAGTAGCGGCAGCAGGACTCTGCGGACACACGGAGGTAGCCAATAGCAACCAGCAGGTGCAGTAACGATGGCACACGGGAGAGCAGAGTTGAGCTGGAACTGATGATCACGGAGAGTAGCGGATAGCAATAGTAGTAGCAGTCTCGAGGAAACACGGGAGAGTTGAGATGAGCTGAAGACTGAAGCGCACAGAGGCAGCGGATAGGAATCAGCTAACAGTCACGATGATGCACAGGTGAGTAGATGTAGATAGAAGACTGTAGTGCACGGAGGCAGCGGATAGGAATCAGCTAACAGTCACAATGATATATGATAGAGTTGAAGTGGCTTGAAGACTGTAGTACACGGAGGCAGCGGATAGGAATCAGCTAACAGTCACGATGATACACAGGAGGGTAGAAGTGGTATGGGAACCACAGGAGTAGAAGTGGTTTGGAAACCACAGAGGTAGAAGTGGTTTGGAAACCACAGGAATCAGCAGCGCTGAATACACGAGGAAACACAGGAACACCTTCAGAGACTCATGGGGAATGAGACTCCAAGATCAGGCAACGTGGTATTGACCACAGGTGCTTAATATAGGGAGTGTTGCCTGATCTGCCAATTAAGTTAAAGGAACATACACTGAAGGGTTAGAAAGGGCTGCGCATGCGCAGACCCTCAGGATGGAGGACGACCACGGTTCCTAAATGTCCGGGAAGAAGCACTCACAGTCCGGTGAGTGACACCAAATGATTGAATAAGTTCATCTTGAGAAGTGGTGTAGAGAGAAGAGCAGAGGGCCAAGGACAGAGCCTTGGGGGACTCCAATAGAAAGAGGAAGAGGGGGAGGAGAAGAGTCAGAAGCAGAGACACACTAAAAGAGCAGCCAGAGTGGTTGGAGGCAAACCAGGAGAGAGCTGTTTTGCAAAGACCTAAGAAGTGAAACATGGTGAGGAGAAGAGAATGACCAACAGTGGCAAAAGCAGCAGAGAACTTGAGGAGTACGAGAAGGGAGAAGTGTCGTTTGTTACTTTAGTGAGGGCAGTTTTAGTTGAGTGAAGGGAATAGAAGCCAGACTGGAGAGGGTCAAGAAGAGAGTGTGAAGAGACAGTGGGTCAGATAATTGAGTACAGGTTGTTCGAGAGTTTTAGAAGCAAAGGGAAGAAGAGATACTGGGCGATAGTTGGAGAGAAAGGATGGGTCAAGGGAGGGTTTCTTGAGAATAGGGGAGATGAGAGCATTCTTTAAGGCCGAGGGGAAGATACCAGTGGGGAGAGAGAAGTTAAAGAGGTGAGCAAGGTGACGACAGACATTGGAAGAGAGGGAGCAGAGGAACTTGGAGGGGACAGAGTCAAGAGGACAGGTTGTAGAAAAAGAGCAGGAGAGAAGAGTGAGGATTTAGGATACAGTTCCAGGAGAGTAGGAGCCAAGGGTGGCAGAGTGAGCGATAGAGAGGACAAATGGGGGGAGGTGAGTCTGGCGAGAACAGATATCATTGTGGGTAGAGTCAATCTTGTCTTTGAAGTAGGTAGCAAAGTCAAGAGCGGTGATAAAGGAGGGGGAGGAAGTGGGTGGGGGGCACAGAAAAGGATTAATGGTAGCGAAGAGGCATTGAAGTTTACTGGACAGGGAGGACATGAAGAATGTGAAGGTTTCTTTTGCAAGAGAAAGGGCAGAATAGTAGGAGGAAAGGATGAATTTAAACAAAGGGCAAAGGAAAGGAGATTGTGGTCAGAGAGTGGGTAGACAGAATTGGAGAAGTTGGAAATGTCACAGAGATGGAAGAACACTAGGTCCAGGGAGTAACCACCATGATGGGTGGCAGAAGTTGCCCATTGGGAGAGGCCATAGAAAGAAGTGAGAGCTAGGAATTTAGAGGCAGCTGTAGTAATAGGAGAGTTGGTAGGGATGTTAAAATCACCGATAATAATCAGGGGAAGATCAAAAGAGAGCAAAGAAGAAAGCCAGGTGGCGGTTATCACGAAATTGTGAGCAAGGGCCAAGGGGACGATAGATGACAGCAACACGAAGCTGGAGAGGGGAGAAGAGACTGATAGAGTGAACTTCAAAGGAGGGTTGAGGGTGGATAACACTGAAGGTGTAGCCAGGAGACAGTAGGACACTTCCTTGGCAGTCCCCTAGATGGGGAGTGTGGAAAAAAGAGAGACCATCGTGGGACAGTACAGCGGGGGAAGCAGTATCAGAGAGGGAGATCCATGTTTCTGTTAGGGCCAAGAAACCAGAGGAACAGAAGAGGAAGAAATCATGAATGGGAGTGAGCTTATGCAGACAGATCTTGCATTCCACAGGAGTGCACAGGACAGGGGAAGGTATGTGAGAGAGGAAGGATGGGAATAAGATTGGCGGGATTGGATGTCCTGGGGGGACAACGTCATATGTGGTGGAGGGGACAACAATAGAGGATAGAGTGGATAGACTTGGGCATGTATTGTGGAGTAATGATGTGGGGAGGCATATGGGGGAGTGGGTGGAAGTGTTGAATAGAGAGTAATAAGGCACTTGAAATGTAGTAGCTGAGTTCTTGCAGAGTCATGAAATAGGATAGTGGGCCAAAGTCAAGTTCAAAACTCAGTTTCAACTGTTCATACTGAAACAGCTGTTGCAGGGAGAGGAAGTGGCTGAACAAGTAGTACAGCAGGCTGACTAAACAGAGGGAATGTTGCAGGGAAAAAAACAGCAACTGACAGACAAAGACAAACTTTCATGAGCTGAGAGGGAAATAAGATCAGAGTCCAAATCAGACTTCATATGTTGTGAAGCTTGCAGACAAGGAGAGATGGAAACTTCAGGAGTAAAATATGGAGTTTCAGGTGAATGCTGACTGTTGTCATTGTGTTGTTGTGGTAATGAGTAGAATGTTCTTCTCCTGTTTCCTCCTGTTTAACTCTGTTATAACTCAAAATTATGCTATTTAAATCTTAATACACCTGTAACTACAGACTTAGAACTACACACACTAACTATTCAGCTATTCTGCAATATTATTATTAACAATATAATGTAATTAAATTATGAAATGCATTGTATTGAATATATGTTTTTATTTAGTTAATTCCCCTCTTTATTTGTTGTCTGCTGATAACGTTTAATCTGCTATTAAACATTTAATACAAAAAAATATTACTCAAGGAGGGCCATTTACTAAAGAGCAAAAATGTGGATGTGCAATGTATTTTTATACATGTGCCTCTTGTCCACTTAGTGCTAACATAAGTGGGATTCGGTACGGTTCAACTAGTACGAGAAGTCCCACATGGGCAATTCCTACAAAGAAAGACATAAGAATAAAAAAGCGAATCGAAAATAATCAGACTTACCTTCAACACAACGCTGGAGATCACCAAAGAAAGCACCATAATGACAGCAAATCATTCCGATAGAAGAACTGACCGGCACTGTCATCATCGCGACATCTGTCAATACAAATTTAAAGCGGCAATGTTGGGACCCCTTAGGTTAAGTGTTTAAACACTTAACCCCACATCACCGTTTTAACTTTGTATTGACAGACGTCGCGATGACGTCAGGCTGCAGTGCCGGTCAGTTCTTCTATCGGAATGGCTTGCTGTCATTATGGTGCTTTCTTCGGTGAAATCCAGCGTCGTATTGAAGGTAAGTCTGATTATTTTCAATGCGCTTTTTCATTCTTTCGTCTTTTTTTTGTAGGGATTACACTTGTTGGAATTGTGGTAATCGAAAAAATCTATTACCACTGCAGGTCCACATCCATCTTTTGGCAACTGCTCCCAGTAAATGAAGATAATTAATTTTAAAAAAACAATTTTTTTTTAAGCACAACTGTACATAGGTGATATTTAACTCTGATAATGCCTAAAATGCTGCTTTGGCACATAGCACATAAACAAGTGAGTTTGACAGTTTTTATAAGGGAGGAGTTGTAATTTCAGTTGCTGCGTCAGGCCACATCTCTGCTTTACAGACCTGGCTACTACCAGGCCACATCTCTGCTTTACAGACCTGGCTACTACCAGGCCACATCTCTGCTTTACAGACCTGGCTACTACCAGGCCACATCTCTGCTTTACAGACCTGGCTACTACCAGGCACATCTCTGCTTTACAGACCTGGCTACTACCAGGCCACATCTCTTCTTTACAGACCTGGCTACTACCAGGCCACATCTCTTCTTTACAGACCTGGCTACTACCAGGCCACATCTCTGCTTTACAGACCTGGCTACTACCAGGCCACATCTCTGCTTTATAGACCTGGCTACTACCAGGCCACATCTCTGCTTTACAAACCTGGCTACTACCAGGCCACATCTCTGCTTTACAGACCTGGCTACTACCAGGCCACATCTCTGCTTTACAGACCTGGCTACTACCAGGCCACATCTCTGCTTTACAAACCTGGCTACTACCAGGCCACATCTCTGCTTTACAAACCTGGCTACTACCAGGCCACATCTCTGCTTTACAGACCTGGCTACTACCAGGCCACATCTCTGCTTTACAGACCTGGCTACTACCAGGCCACATCTCTGCTTTACAGACCTGGCTACTACCAGGCCACATCTCTGCTTTACAGACCTGGCTACTACCAGGCCACATCTCTGCTTTACAGACCTGGCTACTACCAGGCCACCTCTCTGCTTTACAGACCTGGCTACTACCAGGCCACATCTCTGCTTTACAGACCTGGCTACTACCAGGCCACATATCTGCTTTACAGACCTGGCTACTACCACTTTACAACCACTACCTTTTTTGATTTAGACTGTTCAGTTTTGTCCGAAGCTACTGGTCATTCATGCTTCTTTTATTTCTTAAGCTAATCATGAGTGTTAGGAGATATATGGACTGTCTTATTACATGTGTAATGTTTGTGTTTTGAATATTTTAATTACATGGGAATTTGTAAACAAATGAATACACTTACCGGCATCAAATGGCTTAGCTGGTACAAAAGTTATCCCTTTGAAAGTGTATGATCGTTTGTTCATTAGTCTACAGGCAGCCGCTAACCAGGGAACACTGTAATTGCACACTATACTCCTTGGGCCTGAGTCATTAAGGGAAGTAAGGCAAAAAAAGTAGTAAATGTTCTCCGGGACAAACCATGTTACAATGCAAGGGGTGTAAATTAGTTTATTATTTTGCACATAAGTTAAATACTGACTGTTTTTACATCTAACAGACAAATACTTGCTAGCTATATTTTTACACTGAAATTTAAAGTTGATCTAGAACACGCCCGACCTCAATTATAAATCTGTCCCCACATTTTAAATTTACCTCCCCCTCCAATGCACAGTGCAACATGGTTTTTCCCAAAGTTACTCCTTTTTATGCTTTGCTCTCCTTAATGACTCAGGCCCCTTGAGTCTAATTTAAACATTTTATACCGCAAAAAAAATCTCATTCTTGCATCCGGGCACAATATGAGGCACATGAGTGCTCTCAGCTTTCATTTAATTGGGAAACCCCAATCTCCCCAGCTCCTCCAATCAGATGTAATTTTTGCACTCTCTATAGACATTACCATCTTGATGTAAAGATCCATGCGTTATATGCACCTAGGCATAACTATGTGTATGACATCACAAAACACCATATGCTTTGTGGGGTCATATTTTCACACATTTATAATATATGTGTGATATATTTAGAAATCATATCATAATAGCTTCCCTGTAAGGTTTTAGTAAAGCGGTAGAGTTTTTCATGTAGCCCCACTTGAGTTATACACACAAAAACAATGTTCAGAGACGTTTCATTAATTGCGGATGCTAGATTTGTCTACCTTACCTTATAAGGCTCTACAAGATCGTAGAATTCTTTTGATGTATAAGTTTCCTTTTGTAGCTGGTTGTAAAGAGGACAGTTTTTTAGCGGCAGCATAAGTATCTAAAAATTAAAACAATATTATATTATTTAAAAATAGTAGTTCTTATGGGCCTCCTTGGGCATCTATAATTAAAATTCAATAACACAACCCATTCCTGCTCTCTGATAGGTTGATAGGTTGACACTGCCTATTTAATCTCAAAATAACCCATTCCCCAATATAGGTTTAGGTTGCTGTTACCTGGATGCTCCTATCTCTGCTGTTTATCTGTGCATCAACATTGTCTGAACCTTCAACTTTGTTTGATATCCATCAGCCATGACCGATATCTTCTGACCTTCCCTTTACCTGCTAATCATGTATTTTGATGTCTGATATGATTCCTGACTGTTTTACTTTGCCTTTCTCCTCCATTTGTCAACTACACTTATCCTGAGTGGTAAACACAAATAATTCCATGCAAAAGTCTCAGGCAACAGAATGCTGATGAGGTGAGGAGCCCATAATTGATGTTTGATATTGCTGAGGATCATGTAAGGTCATTAAGGTTATTTTGGAAACATGATATAAATGTTTTTTTTTCTAACTATAAGTTATGCTTGGCTTCACTAAACAATTATTATTAATAAGCTGTTAGAGTCAGCCACTAACTAGTCCGAAATTAAGACAATAAAGTGGTCATAATATTTTTTTTAAAGACTGTTTTTTGAGTATAGTTAAAACACATTTGCTAACCTTATTGTATGTCTTTTGTTTAAAGTTCATTTAATTGTATATGCTGCTAGATATAGCACTACTGCCATATACTGTCTTAAGTCATAGCTTGTATTACTTTGTTAAAAATTCTTAGTGACATAATAAGTAAGCAGGGCCCTCGTACCTATCTGTATCACCCAGTATTGTTTTAATTATGTTTGTTCCCAATTGTAAAGCGCTACAGAATTTGCTGGCGCTAATAAATAGATGATGATGATGATGAGGTGTAGTATTTCTGCTAAAAGAAACTGTCAGTACAGCAAGAGACCACAAGAGGGATTTAGCACATGAACACTTATTCAGCGCATTTTGTCTTTTGTTAAATTTTGCTATGAATTTATTTGGGGGGGCTTTTAAGAAACCATCTCCAGTCTCTTTGTCTTAAATAGGGATTTCTGTGAATGTATGATAAATTATCTATATTATCTTACAAAAATGATTGCAAATATGTTATATATTTTTCTGTATTCTCTTATAAAATCTTGTGTAACATAGACGTTTGTGTAAACATACTGTAACTATTAAAAATACAACTGTAACTATAAAAAAAATACAAACACTCACATTGTCTTCTGTCAGTGGCACTGTATGCACAGGGACTGGTTGCCATGTGATATTAGAGTTCAAATGTTCCCCAGCAACAGATGGGAACAAACCAGCAAGATTTGTCTGTGCACTAAGTATTGTGCGATCCATGTCTGTACTTTTCACATAAACCTAAGAGACAAATAGATAAACATGCTGACAATTTCATAGCATTTTCCACACATGATGCTGGCTTAAACCAGAATCTTCTACTGACCTCATGCATGGCCAAAAACAGAATATTGCTCAGGTTGTGTTTACCATTGTAAAACTGAATTTCTACCTATGTGAAGGATATTTTACTAAGGTGCTCCTCCTAGCTAGCTAGCAAATGAATTTATTTAACTAGCCTTAAATGGTGGCATAGGGAGGCATGTGCGAGTAAGGGTTAACAGCAACAGTCACAAGCCACAATCCCTTTGACCACTGGCTTCAAATCACAAAACGTTGGTTTTGCACCAGTGTTTCAAGATGGTCTTCCCAAAGCAGTTTAAGCATGTCTTAGCAAGGAATTCCTAACTGTGCCTTACTCCAACCATTGCAAAATTCTGCCACTTCACAAATACCACCATCCTGCTCTGCACTCCCATGCACTTTGGCTGAAATCTTTGCATACCTGCACAACTCAAGGTATTCAGTTTTACCAAAGAGCATTCTCTGCTGTAAATATGGCCCACTGTGTGTAGATTGCAGTTGCACTTTTAATTCAATGTACTAAATTGTACATTGTTAATGTTTTGATCTTTTGCTGCGCAAAATAATGTTTATACAATGCATTTCATTCCACTGCTTGCACATTTTGTTACTTTATAGAATAGACTGAATTGTTATTGAGTGCTTTTAATCATACCTCAACAGTGGAAAAGCCAACACTGTGCCGAGAAAATATAGTGTGCTCCAGAGATACATGAAATACAATGGAGGTGATTTATAAAGTGCAAGATATCTACAGTGCAGTGGAAAATCTGTCTCAGTCCTGCTATACGTCTAGATATGCCCGAGTGCGCTTATATTTCCACTATTGACAAATGGATTGGTAGATTAAGATGTGGACATTTGTGGAGAAGCAGAAGTTTAATTTACTTCTAAGTCATAAGGGATACTAAACCGTATATGATTTTATTCAAAACAGAAAAGTTTACTTTACTGAAAGAGTATTACTAAAGTGGTAGGAGGTTGGACTTTGATGGAAAGTTTATAATTGGAATTCCTTAACTTTGCTTTCCACAAATTAGTTCTGCGGGTGGACCGGATTTATTGCAAACTTGGGAACTAGTTAGTAAAATGGTTTAGAAATGGTGTAGATCAGAGGTGTCCAAGCTTAGTCCTCAAGGGCTACAAATACTTCATGTTTTCAGGGGTTTGTTAATCATGCACATGTGAGCTAATCTAGTTGGCTGGGTCAGTAGATACCCCACCTGTTTCTACAGACAGATGTCCTGAAAACACGAGCTGTTGGAAACTCTTCAGGACTTAACTTGGACACCTCTGATGTAGATGCTATTATTGCTTAATAAAATAATTTATTTGATAAATGTAGTATTCTTATCATGCATCATTGCACGCATGCATTCAGGCATCCTGTATTAGTGCTAACATAAGCATGTAAAAACTCATGAGGAATCTGAAAATAACAATTGCAAAAATGTAAAATTTTGTCATTCACTTTAATGTATTCCTGATAAGTACAATGGAGCCTCTACAGAAAGAGAACAAATTTTCCCTAGTCAGTAATCAGTTGACTTTTATTTTCTCCTAATAAAGTTGGCGCAGAGGATTTAAATAAATTGCTGTGAAAATAAAAATAGAATCATGTACTAATTAAATGTACCTAACAAGTCAGCAAGATTACTTTCCTTGTCTATATTTTATTACAAAAGAAAAGTCCAAGCTCCAAGCACTAAATGTATTTTGGAGCACATAGATTTATAATGCAAGCAGGAAATTAGGGTACTCACAGGTTATTGGACTAGAGAGCATGTTGTGGCTGTTTTGGATATGGAAGTAAATTTCATTAATGTTGGCAAACATCTACCTATAAAGTAATCTTATCAGTTTTTAGATATTTATTAAACAATAAGGTATTTAGCTTTACTCATTCTGCACTTCAGTCTCTTAATTCCCTTCTGAGTGTTTGTACTTCAGCACTTAAAATAAATAAATAGCTCTATTAGTAGAATTTGAGGTGCTTGGAGGAAAGCGAGGGCTGCTAAACTGTCAGAATTAGAGCGGTGAGTGAAGTTGCTGCAGAATGTCAATTGAAATATATAGGAGAAAAGGGAATTTTGCAGTTGTGACCTTCCAGTGATACAATCTTTGAGCACTGCTTTTGCTTTGTCATTCGGCAAAGTGGTCATTTTTGCATTGTATTTGTAAATTTGCCTCGCACTTCTTTTATGCGCCCCACTGGCAAAATGTACAATATCTCACCACTAAATGCCTAACATGAATATTTTGTGGAAAAATTTGGAACATTTCGGTACTGACATCTCCGATCAGAAGCTTCCACTGACAGTAGCCATGATTGTTTAAAAGGCTAACCTTTTACATTTCTAGTCATGACAACCATGCTTTTCTCTTAATCTATAACCTAATTTCTACTTCCAAAATCAGTGTCTGATTAAGGGTTTAGGTAGCCCTAGGCTAATACACTCGTAACGCCCGTAGCCTTCTATGCCAGGCTAATACACAGTAATTAAAACTGAACTTGTGCTTAATTTAAAATCCTACTTCTTTCACCCCCCTCCAATGTTTATATTTCAGTTTTTTTAAAAGGATTGCATAAATCCTTGACACTCATTTTGTTTTCATTACAATCACAACTGTATGGTAGAGCGGAGGCATGAACGAATGCTGATGAGAGTAAAGATGTGAAAGGAGAGGGGGCTGCCATGCCTGCGCCTGTTACTATCCTTGTCTCTTCTACTTGCTTATCCTTAAGTGGTTACCCGAGGATGACTCATTGTCTTTTTACTTTGAAGAACATCTGTTCTCTAATATTTTAAAATGAATTTAAGTTTACACCTTTCCCTGTCACAATTTTGCACCCCCTAAAAGCCTTGTGCCCTAGGCTGCAGCCTAGCTAGCCTATTTGATAATCAGGCCCAGTCCACAATATAGGATAATGATAGTGTATTTGACAAATGTATATGCCTCACTCTGTTAAGATAACATAGAAAGACCCGAGCATACCCTGTCCCATGATAATACGAATGTGAAGAAACCTCCCTTGGCTAAGACAGTGGTTACCCTCCATAGGATTCAGACCAGAATATACAATACTGTGCAAAAGTTTTAGGCAGGTGTGGAAAAAATGCAAGAGGAGGAATGCTTTCAAAAACAGAAGTGTTTAGTTTATTTTTATCAATTAGCAAAATGCAAAGTGAATGAACAGAAGAGAAATCTAAATCAAATCATTATTTGGTGTGACCACCCTTTACCTTCAAAACAGCATCAATTCTTCTAGGTACACTTGCACAAAGTCAGGGATTTAGTTGGAATATAGTCAGGTATATAATTAACCAATCATACCAAATAGGTGATAATTATTATTTTCATATGTACATTGAAACACGGTCATCAACTGAAACAGAAACAGGTGTGTAGGCTTAAAATTGAGCACATTCTGTCTTTGCAGCATTTTCACACCTGCCTAAAACTTTTGCATAGTATTGTATCCAAAAACAAAAGCTTTATTATGACAACACAACACCATAAGATGTTCACAGGGTACAGGGTAGATAGTAGCATGTACCCTCCAGCAGCCTCTTGCAGTCAGTACCCCAAAGTAACAATCTCAGTTTCCTTCAGTGACTTATCCTTCTGAAGTATTACAACTATAATTTGCTAGACAGACCTGTGCCCTTCAGCCCGGCTACTGGCTCACACAGACTCTGTCCCGATAAGGTTTTCTCCAGTGGCACTGTGTTGTATGACCCAGAGTATTTCTGGCAATAATATCTTCGCGACCCATGTTTCTGGTAACTATGCCTTTCAGAGGAGAAGCCACTCAGTCAGGGGCTGAAGCAAGGACCAGAAGAATGGATTATACTACAGTTCTTATAAGTTGGCGCTGCTCCAAGATCTGTTTCGGGTGAGAGAGATCTCAACTAACTGAGGGGTAGGTCCTGGCAGTGCGTTATGCCAGCAAGACCTGAGAGACTTTGATGTGGATATCAAGGCTGATGTCGTGGAAGTCCTGGGAGTCAGTGGACCTAATAGCCATGATCATAAGGAGATCAAGGAAGCCCATGTAAAGGCTTATCACAACAAACAATAATAACATAATAATAATAATAATATAATAACAATAATAATGTATTATTATTATTATTATTATTATTATTATTATTATTATTATTATTATGTATACTGGAGCCAGGTTACATAAATTAGTAGCCTCTGTGATATTACCAAAAGCATTGCACCCTATTTTTCAATGTTGACCAACACTTTACTAGCTAAGCTAGGGGCAGAGCTATAGACGAGAATGGTTCAGGTTGATATTAATTATAATTATGTTTTTGTTCTTAAAATAATAATATAAGATAGATGGATAGATTGTGTATTTACCTCATGTCTGCTGTAAGTCTGGTTCAGGAACTCAGAATACCTCTTTCTCAGATATGTTCCCAATTCAAACTGTTGCTCCATTCCACGCTATTAATAGTGAAACACAAATATTGATAACGGAACTCAGTGTGATTCTTATTTACGTTATCACTATTGTATGATGTTTGTATTTGTCTTACTGTTCACAAAAAGTCAAAGTTTGACATTTTTAATATTGTCCACATTGAAAGGATGTAGTTTTTTAAACAAGCCTCTCAACCGTGTGATTGAAAAGAGAGTTGTCAAAGTAATAATTAACAAGATTAACAAAAGTACATATAAGATCACATATTTCTAATATACAGAACTAATCTAAGATTGTGTCTGTACTTTTAAGAAGAAAAGTGCTGACCTTTACTGTACATATTACACAATAGAGAAAAACAACAAGAAACAGTTTTTTAGTAAAATTGCATTATCTCACAATGGCCGGACAAGGCCAAGGACATTGTTGCTTAAAAAAAAGGTTGAGATGACCCATCCTATAGCCCTTTCAATGACATGTCATTTTAATGAGAATTAATGATGTGATATCAGCCTTGATATGGGCCAAGAGGTTTGGTTTGGCAAATGATAATTAATGTTTTTGGCAAAGTGAATATTTTACCCTATAAAAATGTGAACACTTAATATACCTGTTCAGATTGGCTTGATAGATACTGAACATACCTGCTCCGTTCAGTTCATTATATTTCATTATTAATATAATAAAATAAACTATTATTGGAAACTTGCTCATCCATTTATTACCTACTTAAAGATATCTTATACAGAGTATAGATTGTTGTTGTTATTGATGTTACCAATTATTATCATTATTATTAAAATCAAACAAAATAGATAAACTAGTATGATTTTAATAAGAAAAAAGGTTTTATATGATGCCGTTCCTCTTTAGTATTTTCATTAATATGTCTGTTTATAACTGTTGCTACTTATTCTTATGACAGAGTTTTGCCGGACTAAAAACTTAACATAGACAGCAGTAATAGTCATTGAGGTAAGAAAAATAATGTGATCCTTTCTAATGACTTAAATTGCAGAATATAATTATTTATATCTATAGTATTATAGATTGTAAAGCTTATTTTGATGATAATTGTTATTTTACATAACGCTGGTAAACATCAATGCCAAATGTAGGGTGTAATGTAAAAGACTGCAATTCTGTGGAACATAGCACTTTTGAAAAAAGATTAAACACTACTTAAAAATGCATATCAAATGCATACGTTGCAGGTCACTGTAGGCTTCCCCATTGTGTTTACCTACTGTAAATGCTTATGGATAGAACAAAATGCGTTCTGATAAACAAAACAAACTCCTAGTAAAAATACTAGTGGGTATTGTAACATTAGTAACAATGGTTTCTATTGTCACCCCTGTTGATATGCGTTGCACTAGTGTTAAAAATGCTAGTAAGATGTAAATTATTAATTCTATTTAGATATGAAGCCTTAGACAACAAATAGAAATGTATTACTCCTTTCTAAGATACATTCTTCCAAGAGTTGCCTTTATAATAAAGGTATTTGGGGCTGTTAATACAATTTTGACATTGACAAGAGACAAAGTGAGTATGAGGTCAGGGGCTTGCTGATTATTATTAGGGAACCAGGTGAGATGTGTTTGCTATTTAGAAAAAAACATTTGGCGGTCTGCTTATGTCTATTAATACACTTGTTGGGGTGAGGTCTTCCTGTCTGTAGTTAAAAATGAAACTTATAAGCAATTAGGATCACAAGCTAAACATATTATTAATAATTAATGTTTCAGTAGATGAGCTGGGATAAATGGCTTAACCATTAACAATGGCCATTGGTAGTTGTCATGAATATGCAACTTCCAATCACTATACCAGGTAAGAGATCTGTGATCTCAGTTTAACTTCTTAATGTAAAAAAAACAACACTAGCAAAATGCTTGTTTCCATTGAACTCTTTTAATGTCTATAATTATTTTATGCATTCATGGCAAGACCAATGTTGACATTTTTTTTCTCTTGAATAAAATTGTATGCTATGTAACAGTTTGGTCCACTTACTGTAGATGACCCTGATTTTTCTTTTTACTTTATTTCACTTTTCTGTTTTTATATTTTGTTAGGAACCAATTTTTTTTTGCTGCTAGAGCATGTACTAACGTGTTATTGAGTAAGCTAAGACTTTTGTATTCATTTTAGAATAACTAATGTTGAAGATAAAGTTCCATTAAAAGCAACAAACAATATTATATATTAAATCTATCCCATAAAATATTATGTTTGTAATGTGTAGAAACAAGAGACAAATGAAGCTCTTAACAAAGAATCTTTTCTTACTTTACCTGAGTGAGCTGTTCAAACCCATCAGGCCAGATATCTTCTTTATACTTGTCATTAGGGTATGTTTTAATTGGACTCCTATCACCATGTCGAAATACCTGTGAAACAAGATGCACACTAATAAATTACCTCACCCACTACATTTGCATCTTTGTATCACTTAGTTCTTGATATATTTATCTTACCTTCATCATCACCCACACCACAATACCTGTAACTCATGTTTGACCCTAATCTATCTGTGTGTGTGTGTGCGCGCGTGTGTGTGTGTTTTTTGTGTGTTAGGGAATTTAGACTGTAAGCTCTATTGGGACAGGGACTGATGTGAATGAGTTCTCTGTACAACGCTGCGGAATTAATGGTGCTATATAAATAAATGATGATGATGATATTTGCTATAAGTACACTTCTTGTTAGCAAACTCACAAAACAACGCATTGGTTTGAAAGTTTCAAAAATAACAGATTTCAATCGCAGAAGGTCAATGGATTGGATAGTTAAAAGTGTACGACATGAAATATATGATTAAATTATTTTTTTGTTTAATTAATTTTCAGTTATTATACTTTAGTAAATCAGAAAAACAATGTTTTATGCATTTGATAGAAAGAATAAAAGTCTATTGGAACAGTTCAATTTCATTGCATAAGATGGTCATTGATGTCACACGTTACTGTTACGACTTTGCCTATATTTTGTATGTGGCAGCAGTACCTCAAATCCACCAGAGGTGCTGCTGTTCTGCTCCTGAACTTTACACCATGCCTGTAGGAGTTAATCTCCTTGCTTGATTAGAACTGCACCTGTCTCACAGCTTCAAATACCTGCCTGAATCTGTGCTCTGTGCAGTTCATTGTTAATCCCTGGCTGCTGCTTGTTTCTCCCTGTTACAGTGTTTGTGCTACTGCTGCTTGATATCCCGTTGTGACCTCAGCTTGATTACCCGGTTATGCTTATTCGCTTGTGACCCTGAACTCTGCCTGGATATTGGTTTCAGCTTGAACTCTTGTTGCCCTGACCTCGGCCTGATTACTGGACTCTGTTTGCTTCCCTGGACAGACTTGTCATCCTTACAATAGGGTAACTCTATACTTGTTACTTCATTTTAACTGTATCCATCATTGCTTGGAACCCTTTGCTCTGTGGTCTTTCCTGCCATTCATCACACCTATTCATATTTGTGTATTGGAGTTATATCTGTTTATGCTGCTACCTGAAAATCTGCATATTCCATAAACTGAATCCTTGTTTATATATTTTGCCTGAATAAAGACATTTGGTTTTTATACTTCTGTTGCCGCTTCCTGAGTTTGCTAGGAATCATAACAGTTACTGATACAGCTGTCTTCACTATTTGACAGCAATAAGTACATTTTAAAATGTTACTACAGCTTACTGTTTTGTGGCTTACACTGTGACAAACAGTACACAATATTAAATTATACTTTGCATTTTCAAACAAATTTTGCTATTTGTTTTTATGTAAAAATGTAAAATGTATAGATAATCGTATGTAACAGAAGTTCTGATCCTTTTTCATCTTTCACTATATGACGTCTATGAATCACATTTTATGACCCATAGTTCATTATTTTATAATGCACTTCATTTTAATCTCATTAATGTTTAGTACATTTTAAATATTTGACAGTATAAAATAGGATATTGTAGTGTTATGCAAAATAATAACATTAAATATGATTAAGTAGTCTATAAATTGATAGCATGCAATAGTGTTGCTAAAAAGTGATTGTTCAACATCCACTGCTCTAAATACATAAATAAATGTAAATCTATGGATTCTTACATATATATCACAATGACCTACACAGTCATTCCCTTACACAGCAAATGACCACCATTCCACCACACAACAAATGACTACCATTCCACCACACCACAAATGTCCACCATTCCACTTCACAGCACACCATTCCACTTCACAGCACTTACTCTATGCTATAATGGGCTTAAGTATACACAATTGTACACCTAACATATGTTTGTTGGAAATGCTACTGTTTCTTTTCCTATATAGATTCAGGGC